>NC_090897.1:5165631-5350904 GCF_040956055.1 Brachionichthys hirsutus
TGTTGAGCATAATGGAAGGTCTTGAACCAAGCAAATGACTTTATCACATTTCAACATGAATATAAAAGATTTCAACAGGGTTGTTGAAGGAGAACCCTCATAAAGTTTGACCTGCAACACTTTATGTATATATTTTTTATTTATTTAAGCACTTGTACTGCAAACAGTTCTTTACTTGTACGGCAAACTGTCAGCACACACAGGGAGTCATTGTCCTTCTTGTCATAGCAGAATAATATAATACCGTTCGGAGACCAGAACCGGAAAGGATTAACACATGCATAGTACTCTAGGTGGTCAGCTAAAATACTTTCACTGCAAACACATAGTCACGGCGTCTTTCCTCTCTGGTGCGGTATGAGGTGGCTATGCACCTGCTAAATGATTTTAGGTTTCATATTTGTATGCATTTCAATAAATATTTTTATCAGGATTAAGATTTGAAATGGAACTGCTGTTCCAGAGGCTAGACAAGATTAAAGGTTAAGGCGCAGCACCATATGCTGGTGCAAACAATTGTGTTGGAGGTGGGGGGCCTAAAGAACTTTCAAATTAAAAGCATGCCTTTTACACATGTAAAACATTTGACATTAAGCCTGTGTGTATCACTCTGTTGCCCAGGATAATATGTATGGCAATAAACAAAACACATTTTTAAATGATGCACTAAAATTAAAATGATTATGAATTCTGGTATTGGTGGAACATCTCTAAAACTGCTTTAAACTATACAGTACTGCAGCTTAGACACAGTGAGTTCTGATATCATAAACTTACACATAATTACACCGTGCAGGGAAGGAATGATAGTTGTCTTACTATGTATAATAAGAGTGAGCCTCCTTTAAGTCTTTCAAGAATCGGTTTTGGAAGAAAGAGGTGGTGGTCGGCCATTTGTTCACACCCCGGCAGTAAATCAATACAGCCAAAGATTGAAGATACTGTCCTCATCAAGCTTTTATCGTGTCCTTATCAAAAATATGAGCTGCTACAGCCTCGTGGCTGATCAATGAACATTCCTGCTGCTACTGAAGCAAACACAAGGGCATCCAGGGCTCTATTTGTTCTTATCTAAACGAGCAATCACATGGTCGTCACCCGCTGTTTCGTCAGCAGTCAAACTTGAGAGTTTCTAATCCGCTTCAAATCTGTCATTGGAAATAAACACTTGTTAACAATGAGGATGAATGAATAAGAATCACATTGATGAGAATCATTTTGTGTTTAAATGTAATTTTTACATGCAGGGCCACTGTCTGGTATGCTACTTTGCTATGGATGATGACTGTACTTGGTGACACTGTGTGTCTTATCTAAAGTTGTGTAAAGCTGGTGTCAAACATAAGGTTCAGGTAAATGATCAACCAGTGGGAGATGATAGTATTCTGGTAAACACCAATGGATTTGTGTGTCTAGTTATATTCTTTAAAAATATACAGTACATACTGTGTATATATATATATGTAGTTTTAACTGTATTTTGAATTAGTACATTCAAATTTTATTAAACTAAGCTCCCCATATTCTTCTCTTGAGTTCCATTCATATGTACCGGTAGTTTTCTCACAACCCACATATACAACACTGAGGAAATTCTTGCATATGTAAGTATATTGAAAGCACAATATCAATCACTGTTGATCAGATTATTTTGTAGGAACACAAACTATGAAATATAGATAGATATCTAGCCCTTGAGGAAACATGCACAATTATTGTTGCCGATATAACTGCGAGATCTCCAAAATCACATTCGCCAACAAAGAGCGTTGTGTGTGTGTGTGTGTGTGTGTGTGTGTGAGAGAGAGAGAGAGAGAAAGGGTGGTAGACATCTTACAACAACCCAACAGCATATCACCTCGTCTGTCAGTCAAGCCACAGGAGAGGTGAAGGGTAAGGAGGAGACAGGCACGCTAACTAATCATTTTGTAATCAGGCGTCAAAACAAAACAAAAAAATGTTTATCTGATCAGAGCAGGCGGCTGCCAAAGTTGACATGGATGTTTTTTCCTCCCGTGTCATCATGTCAAGGCTAATGGACAGTGGTAAGGAGGGGAGTTAATTACTTTTGACGAAGCGTCCCGCTAATTTCCCATTTATATGGATTCCCTTTTCTCCTCCGCCATCGGCCGGGCAGACAAACGGCTCTTCTTCCCCGGCTGTTGTTTGCATCTGAGCTCATCAGAATATCTAAACCACTCCTGTGCTCATCAAAACAGTATGGATGCTGTTGTGTCCCTCAGTTAATTAAAAACATTTTTTTAATAAAAAGCTTTCAAGGATGTCAGCATTGTTCAAAAACAGGGTTAAGGGTTAGGGACAAATGGACCTATTCCATCAACATGTGGAAATACTTTGATTTTCATAAGCTTTTCAGAACTACTACAGCATTGCCAGTTCACTGTCTTTATGGATTTTAATTATGTATTTCTTGGATTTCTTGGGCTGTTTCTCCCACAGCACCGGTGACGTTGGTCTCTAAATTAAATGTGGCAAGTGCCGGTCTCAGATGACAAGATTGAAATATCAAATCTGTCCTCTACACTTTATTGCTCACTGTTTTGTATTTTACGTACGTGTTTTTCTCATTGTAATTATTTCTCTATTGTCTCCCTCTCACACAGACCCAACACTCAAGTTACAAAAATCTAAAGCACTGGTTCTTGCAAGCCAAAAGTTGATGTCTTAAATATTATTTTTGGCTTCGGATTAACCAACACAGTAAGGCTGGTCTTCAATTGTGACAGGAGCTGTCGCACACCAAAGAGAAGCTGTTTGATTGGCAGACAGGCATCAGAGCGGTTGCTGCTGCATGGCGAGGACGGAGGACGGTCTGTCACTGCGTGTGACTGACACACAGTCGCAACCTCTGTCACTTGCTTTGCCTCAGCTTTAATCGTGTTGATGTCAGAGGGCCAACAATTTACATTTCATAAACGTCATCATACCCCTCCGTTCCCCAGTAGCTACTTCAAGTGCTTAAACTATGCTGACCTTTTTACCTCTGCCAAGGAGGCTGCGTTTCGCCGGAGTCTGTCTGTTGGCAAGATAACAAAGTAGTTAGAGACGGATCTTGATGAATTCTTCAGGAAATGTTGGGAATGTTACCAGGAACAGATGACTGAATTTTGGTGATGATCCAGAAGAGATCCTGATGGGTGCTAAAGCACTGGTTCTTGCAAGCCTTCTGTCACTGCGTGTGACTGACACACACGCACACAGTCACAACCTCTGTCACGTTGTGATTTTGATATCGTTTTCCTGTCTGTCTGTCTGTTAGCCGGATTACAGAAAACCTGCTGATGGATGTTGATGACATTTATTTATTTATTTTCCAGAATGACGTCAGGAAAAAATATTACATTTTAACACTGAAAACCCATTTATGGATTCCAATAGTCAGTTAAAAATACTGGTATCAACTCCGATCCACTTTTACTTTTCATGGTTGGTGTATAAAGATACAAGAACCGTTTATAACATCTTGATGATGATCCAGATCACCATGTCCAATTATTATCAGGGGAATGAGCTGCCTGGTGGAGGTTTGAGCTTTCCGAGCGCTTTCCTAGTTTAATCATGAATCTACCCTGAAGATCAGGGTAAATTGTCCGCTTTGACTGTAAACATAACTGATCAAGTAATCACAGCGCTGTTAAACAGATTTACACCTTCTCGTTTCTTTCAGCAAAGCAATGACTTCCAGATTACAAAATGTGAATAGCTGAATAATAATCTGCACCACCTATTTATACCACCTTTTTAGGTTGAGTGGTATTTTGCCTAAGACATTTCCCTTGAATATGACAGCTGGTGCTGAGGCCCAAAGAACCCCTCCTTCAACCTTTTTACATTATTCTACGTAATCTTAATGGCAGCAGTCAGCATACTTAATACAAGCATTGGCCTCCCGGCTGATATATGTAGAAGGGCCAAAAGTGAAGAAAGACATTTTATTCTAGGTCATCAATCTGACCAGGATTTGTAGGTACTAGCCAAGATGGTGCTAAATCATTTTAAAGTGGGCTCAGTGGGCTGCGAGTTGCCCTAAGGAGCGGTGACGGGTCCTCACCCTGTGTTCTCACCTGATTATTACGATTCTGAAAGTGAAGCTGCTTTATGGGAGTCTTAATGTAGAAAGGCTGACACTTCGATAGATGCGTTGTCAGTGAAAGGGCAAATGATCTTTTGAAGCTGACCTCTGAGGGGGGACATTCGTCAACCACAAGTTGCACAAATTGATCTCTTTGTGTATTTGCCTCTGTGCATATCTTCAGGGAAATAAGTAGTGAAAGCGTCACTCGATAAATTCTACATATTAGGAGTATTTTGACAAAAGGAAATGATCTATTATGAGACTCGGGAACTGTGAACATTATTGGTGTATTCACAGTCTTAATGGATTTACAGCAGTCGTTTCTTTTTGATTGAATAGGAAGTGGTGACATCCTTATACCCCGTGGGCCATAGATATAAACTGCATGGTGTCTCCTTGCAGTCCAGGAATCACAGTCAGTCTTTCTGTCGCAGACTCTCTGGTCACGGTATCTGTTGTTGAAATTCAGAGCATCTCCTCCAAGCAGTGGGTGTGTCAGCGCTTGAATCTTTCCTGAATGGCTCTGAGAGATTACAAGATTGATAAGAATTTAAAGCACCAAAGACAAATTGTCTGTGCCACACTCTATTCTATGGGAGACGGGCATTCTCCTTGCATGCAAACAATGTCTCAGCAATTTGTCAGAGACACAGTATCAGCTTATAGGGAGATTCAATTTGCATCACTGTGTGAGCAACAAATTTAATAGATTAAAACATTGACTTCTGTATTATGGAGAAAAGGATGTCCCTTTAAACCAGTCGAGGACACAAAAAGAGCCATAGATTACTATTTTTAACTCCTTTGCAGACATTTCAGGCGTCTTAAAGTAAAAAAGTAAATTAATTTCAAAGTCATGTCTTTCCCATTCCTGAGGAGAGAAAAATGGCTGCAATAACACCTCCTGTCATACACGTGAAATATTTTATCTTATCATACAACTCTTAAACCAACGAGGAAATTAGTTACCAATAAACATTTGGTATTATGTAATATGATAAACCTCTGCAAGCCTGTAGCGCAGTAATTGAGAACAGGACTAGAGTGTGATGACATAAAGATTGAGATCTAAGATAAGAGGAAGTTCACACTCCATCATCCTGCACATCTGAAGTCAGGCTTGAAGGCCACTCTTTTCTAGTAAATGGCCTCTCCTTAACTGATGAATTAAGTCAGTTATCAATTTCTGCAAGAATCTATGGCGGATGAAACACAGGGATGAAAAGAGAGAGATAGTATTTTACTCCAGTAAAAGTTTTTGTTAACTTACTGTACATAAATAAGAGTGAAAAGTAGGTCCCTAAATAAATACCTAAAAATACCAAAAAAGTTGATGGTCACAAAACCAGGAGCATAAAAAAGCATTATTAAGCTTCATGAATTAAATAACTTTCCTTTTCCTGCAGAACCAACAGTGGAATAAATCATCATTAATTGTTGGAGATGCAACCTTTTTTTTAAACGCTGCTGTCAAGCAGAACCATAAATGATGTGAGCCTCAATTTATTGCATTGTTCAGCATTTCTGCGCTGCTCATTAACCTTTAGCCTTTAAGAACATATATGTGTGTCAGCTGAGTATACATTAGAAATCTCTCCAAGAAAAGTAAAATATCAAAATCACTTTGTTATACTAAGGATGAGGAGAAGGATGGATGGTGGGATGGCTTCTCCTTCATGCCCCTCCTTTAGAAGAGGGGGGAGGGGGTTCATTAGTGCTTAGGTTACAGTATGCCCCCTTTTCTGAGACAGCCAGCAGATGGGGGAACTCTCTAATGGAAGATTACACATTATTAAAGCCAAAAGAAAAAGAAAACAACATACAATTGATTATTAGAGCATCAATATGTAGTTTGCATAAAATTATTTTGGTTTAAATAGTTTCTGTTTGAGGTGGCGCAAGGTTGGCTCATCAATAATGTAAATGAGTCATCAGGGTATTAAGAGGCTGTCTTTAGGAATGACAGACCACCAGGCGTCAGTCAGTTAATGTCCAATACAGCAGTGCTCGTTACACAGACCAGTGGCTAGGCTGATGCCCGACACGAATTACACCAACTTAAAGCATGGACTTTTTTTTTTTTAAGTTAACTTAGCTGACTGTTGTATATGACACAGAATCAAATACCGATTTGGTTTTAGATGACTAAAAATGTTTTATGCTCCCAAGGAGAATCCCCAGTGAAACGCGTCAAAACCATCTTGGACAACGTCCTTTGGCTCGATCCATAAGTGCTCCTTGGTGCCACATGCAACCTTGAGGCTCGCCCGTTCGCTCTCTCCGTCTTCCTTCACTCTGCTCCACGTCTGCCGATAGTGAGACAGATGAAGTG
Source organism: Brachionichthys hirsutus (assembly GCF_040956055.1). NCBI lineage: Eukaryota > Metazoa > Chordata > Actinopteri > Lophiiformes > Brachionichthyidae > Brachionichthys > Brachionichthys hirsutus. Next base: position 5,172,060 of record NC_090897.1, read on the forward strand.
GCAGCGAGAGGAAATGTTGACCATGAAATTGGTTGTGTCATCTTTAAAATCTGTGATGCAAGCCACAGACAGGAATATCAATGCGATCCATCACATCATTGATCCCTGCAGAACAAGGAATTCATACAAAGTCCAAAGGTTATTTAGACAAGAAAAGTCTGTCAGACTGGAGCAGTGGGGATGAAGACCGCAGCTAAAACTACAATATGAGTTAAGTCAAGTCCTCAATACCTTCGTAAGAGTAAACTCTGCTACCAGTGGGGATTCTACAGTGATGACATCACAACGGCAGTCTTTTAGTACTCGCAAATTGAAACATTTTCTGCTCAAAAGTATATATATATATATATATTGGTGTCATATAAAATCAGAGCAGTGGTGTGAAGCCAACCTATATTTGAGAAGTTAGAATGATGATTTACAGTAATGGCTAGAATAATATGATCATACGCTTCAGTATCTGTGTCAGTGCTCTCTCATCATCCCTGAATGCTATCACATGAGGGGGCTTACGAGACTACTATTACAGATGTGCCAAGCGCACCATAATAGCCCAATTATCCTAAAATGCCAAATTTCACTCCAAAGGAAAAGGGGTGTGAGGTGATTAATAGAGAACACTTAAGGGGGAGAGTTAGACAACGCTGTTGGATCAGAGAAAATATGTATCAGGCTGCCACCACTACAGATGCTTCCTCCCTCCTGACAACTGCAATTCATTTGAGATGCTATTAACATGCATAATTATGCTAATCAAGCAGTAATTAAGTGCCAATTCATCAGAGACCGTTTTTTTGTCTGTAATTTCATCAAGCATGGATGTTTGCTTTTTATTATTCTTGAATTTTCCTCTATACAATATTGGCTAAATGAGGAACTCTCATGTCATATAACAGCCCCTTTGCTGTATGTGTTTTTGATTACCGTAAACAGAAGCTGTAAGATGGATGGATCCCATCTCAAACTCATTCGTCGCATTTGTATAAAAGATTCTAACATTTGCAGCGCATGACGCATTCACGAATAAATGCACTTAACTCAAGCAGAAGTCAAGTATGGAAGCACATTTCTTCTGATGTGATGGAAAAAAATACTCTTTAATCATGAGACACATTAATTTCACAGAATAATGACTCATACTAGAAAGACTTCCTCGGTAGAAGAAGTAATACATTTAGAAAGTTATGATTTGTCACCTTGTGCTTCTGAATCTATCATTCCATTTGTTATTATGTGCCCTAGGTATGAAATTTCATTTGATAGTCAACTCGTGCATGGAAAGTTCTGAACAGATTCCCTTGACATCCATCAAACTAAATTTTCCAGTATCAGCAGCTTCAACAATCGAACCACACATCAAGTTTGCAAGTTCACAAAAAGGTTATAAATTGTTCTTGTATCTTGAGACACCAACTGTGAAAAGTAACAGTGAAACAGAATTGATGGTTTTCCCCACATTATAAGTACATGGGAAAATCCGGATGGCGACAGCATCCGCAATCCAGTTCCGATCCAGATAAAATTTTGTGATTAAGATGGAGGTCCCCACCCTACATGATTGTGTCAAATTCCATAAACATTGGTCAATAATCAACTGAGATATTTTGCTGCAAGCTCCATTGGCTGCAATGGTAATTAAAAGTTCAAAGTGATCCAGAATCTCTTGTGGAGCATCACCGAAATTAAATCAACTTTAACTAAAATGTAATCAACTGTTATCTTGCTAACAGTTTGACAAAGAGACAAACAAACCAACCAACCCCGGTGATTACATAACCTACGCCTATAATCTATTATCTTTTAGCATTGTAGCTCGAATTAAAGAACTCAACTCTGTGAAATAACAACTCTCCTTAAGCAGTGTTTTAAAATTCAACAATGCAGGTTTAGAACCAAAATGATGACACTTGCATATTGTAAATATTCTGCAGAAAGTCTGACTCATCATTCTTCCATCCCTTCAAATGGTGCTGCGAACGTCTCTGCCCAGTGCTTTGTTTGTGACTGAAGACGTTCGACCTCAGCTGTGTGTGAAGACATGTTTGCATGCTCACCCATCAACCTGACATTGTGATCATAGCTAATTGGTGCGTGTCATTGCACCGAAGCCCCACTATTCCACGCTGGCGTCACGTTTGTGCTTCTTTGATGTATGATTGTGTATATATATGTAAAATTACTCATTTAAATATAATCCTTGTGTCTCCAAGCATCTTTACTGTGCAGTTCTGAAAAGTAAGTGTCTCCCCCCCCCGCTGTGCCTATCCCCTCTCTGAGCTCTGTCCCACTGGTTACCTCCATTACCAACTAATAAGCTCACTTGAGAATATTGCCGAGAATGCTCCGGTACAACATCTCTGAGTGGACCAGAAGAATTCTGGTTTTAGCTTCCTCGAATCTTATACTACGTAGTCTCGAACATATTTACTGCAGTAAGTTTGTGATATACCAGTATATATATTTTTTTATGTAGCAGTGCTGCTGCCGTGTTTAGCCCTTGTTTTCCCTGTCAGTAAATTACAACCTAACATTACGTTCTTTAATTGACCGGCCAGCTGAAGATTTGTGACAGGAAATGGGACAGAAGGGCACGGAACCCTCGGACACCGCGGACCGAAGCCTCTGTCCATGGGACGCGCAAAATCTTCATTTTTTAGAATGGCTTTCCCCATTCCTGCCTGTTTCAGAGTGTGTGTTGCCATCATTGCCTCTGAGGCAGTGTGGCACATATGAAATGTTACGTGCAATGGCTATCACACTAATGGACAAGACTTGCATCAAGTTTATCAGCTGCAATTTGGTGACATACTTTCTACCACGGTCACGTAATGGAGTGACGCCCTACAGCAGCAGAAGTACATTTAATCACAGAAAAATTGTAATTTGATTACATAATATTTATTTAAGCAGTAGCAGCTGTATACTCTAGATTTATACGTTAATTTACCAACATAAAAACAGTTCACATTTTGGACCGCCGCTTGTTGGTGACCTCAGAACATCTGTACTTAATTCCAGGAGATTTATGGCCGCTGAATCTGAGATTCTACTTTACAAAACAACATCTAAAGCACAGATAGTATTGTTACGGGGGATGCATTCAGCATGGGTAGCAAACATAGAGAACCAGCCTGGTCGATGGTTGTCTGGCTCTACGGGATGCGATGAGCTCTGAGGTTTGATGGAGCAGAAGAAGGCTCATGCAGACGGCTGGCTGCTCCTTTTGACGGCATGTCAGGGTTGGCTCGCAAGCTGCTCTGCCGCATCTGGGTGATGCAGTCATCATTGTGGCAGGCCTGTCAGAACAAACTGGTGTGCTCGAGACAGACAGCGCTTTAGTAGCTGGATGGGGAGGATGCAGCGCATCCACCGCTCTAACACTGAATATGTTCCCCCAAACTGGCAAGCTGGTGGCAAGTTAATAACAGGACAGAGCAGTGATATCATATAAAAACATGATTACGCTCCACTAACAACGTCTGAGTGAGTCCATAGATCAAACAGACAGGGCGATGACACTAACACACTGGATACTGGCAGCACTTTAAACAGCCTTGGTAGCGGAATAAAAGTCTCCTCTATAATATGTATGGAAAGTTTAGCCATAACAGCGATATGGAATAATGAATGTCTCTCGCTCTCTCTTTCACACACACACACACACACACAGAGAGAGAGAGACGGTCAGAAAGTGGGCTCAAATATTGCCAAGAGGAAATGGGAAATAGGAAATTGGTGATAAACCTCGAATAAAAGTCTTACAGTAGGATAAAACCACGTTCTTGTGTTTTTAACATCTCTATGTTGGTTCACCAGCAGGATCACGCAAAAACTACTCAAAGGAAGCAGAAAGAAAACAAAGAAGAAGAAGTGAAATGATGGAATGTTTACGTCTAAATTCATGGATTATGCCTACAATGATTTGACAATAATTGCATCATGATTTCATTCAGATTCATGTTATAGAACTGAAGTCAGAGTGGCGAAACTAAACTGCCTTTGGAGGTTTGTGCTGACTGGGCGCCATCTTTTGTTGCAACGTCATGGAGTTCAAGAGGCGCATGGATTCATTGAAAACTAAGGAAAAATGTAGTTTCACGAACACAAAACAATAACAATCTACCCATGCAATGACAAATAAATGAATTATGTAACAGGAAAACTAAATAAGGATAACGAATCAGTAAAGGACAAATACTCTCCGAAGAGTAGAGTTTATCCCTGAAACTGGAACGGCTCAGCGGTGCGTGGCAAATCCACAGACAACACTGACATCTACTGGTCCAAAGCGTAATCTATTTAAATAATATCTTTAAAATAAGGATTTATTTTTAATTACATCATTGTACACAATAATTATGGAACATTTTAATAAGTGCTGTGTGTAAATAAACAGGCATAGATAGATAGATATGTTAAACCTTTCCGGTTCTGGTCTGCGAACCGTGGTTAGATGACCCCGGGGAGATCGGGGTCACCTCCAGGGCCGAAGGCTGCTTCTACCTCCGGGGTTAAATACCCGACTTCACGCTGGTGAACAAAGCCAAAGTGCAGCAATGCTAAAGGGACACACCAGACCTGCTGAATAGCTGAAGCTGTTTTATTCCAATTGCACTTAATAATAAAGTCCTTTTTCCTCGATACCTCTCGCATACATCTATCTCCGCTCCGTTCTTCACTGTCTCTCACTCACGGGGGAGGGGCGCACACCTCAGCCGCACACGCACACACGCACTCGCATTCACACAATGAGCTACCCATCCCAACGCAGGAGCGAAAGACATCTCACAACACTTCTTAGATAGATAGATAGATGGACAAAGCAGGACATTAGATGTGAAGTGAAGTTTTTTAATATGCAAGTCTATCATTGTTACATTAATTTATTTTGATTAAGCCACAAGCCATATAACCATGATCCAGCTGTTCAGAAATAGTACAGTAAGAATACAGGCACTAGATGGCAGCAAAGGCATCTGATTTCATATATTTTGATGTACTCTCAAATTATTTCAACAATAGAGACAGAAAGCTTGATGTTTATGACAATAGTACTGCACCTTCAAGTCTCATTTGAAGCTGCAGAAGGATTTAGTCAATAATCCAAATAATTTAAATTTAGGTTTGACCTTCATACAGAAAATTAACCTTTTAAAGAAACTAGGGTCAATTATGTTAGAGTCCACATATATGAGCAGAATCTGTCATCAGTATTGTCACTAAAGTTTAAATGCAAAATGAGCAGTAATATACACTGATTTGAAGAAAAAGTGTAATATAGGGAATGCAGAGAGCAGCATCTTTCAAAAATTACAATCCACATAATGTCATAACTTACCACAATGTAACTTCCTGCATGAAAATATATCAACAAGAAAAACCAGCTTCTCTCCAGCAAATCACTGCCTGAATGCTTCTTTACATTTATGCATTGAAATTTCCACTGATTTGCAAAGTCACTTGGTTGAGGATAGAGTTTTCTGCTGTTTTTATTAAAATTCTTATTCTTGTATGGAGCCATTGGCCTGCACTGATCTCTCCACCTGTTCCCGCCCCTCAGCCTGCCTGTCCAATCCGGGGCTGAGGCCCCTGAGCGGTGCAGGGGCCAACCGAGAAACTCTGTTCATTGTCAGTGTCCCGCTGTCTATTGGGCAGATGTAGTCTGCAGACTCATCAGGCTTCCTCTTTCTGAGATGACTGAATTGGGTAAAGCCAAGCTTCTTTGGCTGAAAATACACAAAAGGTTCAACCTTTTAGTAGAGTTATTTGATTTTATCCTGCAACGACCACATTTGATTCCTAGACTGGGCTCTCACCTTTACTTTAGCGGTGGTAGTGAGGGGCACATGGCCCGTGGCGTTGCCGTACTCTTGTTTCTCCTGCGCAGCCTGAGTCCCCACCAGGGCAGAGAAGGCGGTGGCGAGGTGGCGCCGGAGCAAAGTCTTCTGTGGGGGAATATTTAGCAGCAGGGCCAAAGTCTCTGAGCTGAAACGAGGCTCCAGGATCTATGGAATATAATAAAGTCACGTTGTAACATAGCTTTTAACGCAAGCATGGAGTCAGTAATTATGAATAAAGCATATGCTGGTATGTTCTTATGATGTAACACATCAGCCTGAAACAAGAGCCATTAGAGCGGCATCGTCGATCTAAATAAATAAATAAACACTTGGAGACAAACTGTGACCGTACACGACTTACAACGAGGCCGCCATGAACACCGCTGCCCCGTAGATTAGGAGCGTATTCAGCAAGATCCACGGCTCTTAACCACTCCATCACACAATGGTTGGACCACTGCACGACCTCGGACGGAGAGGGACGTTTCTGAAGAAAAAATACGAACAATTATACCTTTCACTCATACCTTAAGCAATCATAGGAGCCTTTGATTAACTGCACAAAAGACCTTTCTGTCTCCATCTTGTGGTCACCTGAAGTGATGACTCAGTTTACCAGCAGCATCTCAGTTAAACTTTAATTTTCAGTCAAAATAATACCTTTATGTGGTGTATGTATGTCAAATACAAAACAACTGGTACATGCAGGGTGCCCGGGTTACCTCGTCCCCCGGCCTTCGGCGAAGACAGTTGGGGTTGAACTTGTTGGCATGAAGAACATGAATGGCACATTTAATACTGAGATGATGGAGCTGACTGGTGACCTTCAGACTCAAAAGGTCATTCTGAGTCAACAAAAAAGAGACATCAATGAACTTCATGGACAGTAGATGGATGGCATTATCTGCAATGCATGTAAATCAAGTCTTAATCGTATTAATTTGATACAGGATCAGCCTTACCACTGTGAGATACTGTATCATTCGTCCATCTACCCGTGCTTCGTGGAACTGGTCCTTATACTGAGGCAAACCGATGTCATCCAACCAGCCTGAACAGGTGGAGGTCAGACATGAATTCAAGGAAAATAAAAGTTTGATTAGGTTACAGTTCAGACTACTGGATGCATCCCTGCATCTTTTCTAATGTATGTATATCCCATTTGTTTCAAGAGAGAACGAAGAGCACGAAAAATTCTAAATAACTCATCATGAAAGAGTCTTACGGGTGACCCAGAGGTAATCCAGCTCGGATGATTTCTCTACAACTCTTGTTGTGAATGCGGTCAGAGCAAGCTGCAGCTTCTTCCTGTGTAGTGGGTTCTTCATGCCCATCTCCTGAGGTCAGAAAGCAGAGTCACCAAAAATAAATGAAAGATCAGAGTATGGCGGGGTGTTTTCATTTAAATAGCTCACCATCTGGTTTAGTTTCTGACCTTCTCATAATCCTGAGGTGTTGCAGAAAGAAGAGTCTGTCCATTTTCAACCCACTGTCTGGTGAGGTTTACATACTGGCCCAATCCGTAGTCCTCTATCCAGCTGCATACCTGCTCCCTGGTCCACTGGCTGAATGGAATATTCATATCGCTAAAATTGAGAAAAGAAATGGGGCGTTAAATTATTAAAAATATTAAATAGGGTCTCCAGAATACATGGATGATTTTGGTTTGCAGCGATCTTGAGGAAGGGGGTCTGTACTGAGAGGACTGTACTGCTGGGTGAAGCAGAGAGAGACCCAGCTTTACCGTGCAGAGGCGTGAGATCCAGGGGTCCGGGTCAGTCTGGGTCCTGCTGTCGCACGTAGCCCCCCTCTTTTAAACTGACCGGCATCTTGATCTGCTGCTTGGAGCCCTCCAGACTGGGTTCTTCGGAGCCTGTGATTTCAAAGTGAAACGATAAGTCTGCCACACGCAATGGAAATTAACTTTGTTGGTGATCCTTATAGAAAATGCTCTAAATCTTCGATAGCATTTTTAACACTGAATTTTAATTGTCACTTTATTATTCTGGATATGACAGCATGCTATTATGATTTTTTTTTTTAGATTGCATATTACAAATGAGTGTTTTTGCCTTTGCATGGCTGTATATTCAGACACTCACTTCCCCCAGAGTCTCTTGAAGCTTCTGTTATTCTTCATGTACTCCGGCGAGCCCACAGCTTGCTGGTCCAACTGAGTATTTGCTCCAGAATGAAGTGGGGGATTATCGTTCGAACTGCTGTCGTCAGCTTTATCCAACTTTCCTTCCAGATATAACAATAAAAACCACAGTCAGAGTAAATGTGATTCAAACTGAGTGAACATTCTGTCAAAGACTCTTTCAACTTTATAGATGCAGTTGTTCATTAAAACAGCAGTTAAGTTGCAATATTTTGGGCAAAAGCAGCCTCACTGTAATCGTGTCAGATAACAAGATTTTGGAAATAGTATTTTGAAGAGATTAGAATAAATAGTAAAGTCACTGGCAGCGTCTTGATAATTAAACGTGATTCCTGAGTAAAAAGGAATCGACAAACGTAACAGAAGTTTAAGAACCAATGTGGTCTGTTGCACTGTTTCACCCAGAAGTCATGAAGCATTGAGCTAAGCAAACTATACAAGGTGTGAAGTCTCTGATGTAGGTTGCAGTTAGTCACCATGTGTTCAGCACAACCCAACAGAGAGGAATCAGGGTGGGGCTCAAGCTTAAAGCGCTCGGCAAAGCGGCGAAAGGGCGGAGATCAATGTGGTCAAACAGAGAAGAGGGTGTGTTTGGCGAGAGGATTTATCCCATGATCCATCTGCGCTTTTATAAAACTGCAATTACAGCTGTAATCGAGGGTGCAAAGGAGAGTGGTTTACTCCAAATTACAAACGGTGCCTTTATTTGTGGGGTTAACTATCCCACAGGAAAGGGAGGCCTCATCCTATAACGGGGATTATTACTGCGCCCTCTCCATCATGCCATAAATAAAATCCTGAGGTAATATGCCTGAATGTACTTTGGCTGGAGTCTCCATCTTCACTCCCATCTGGAGACTTCTGACTTTGTATTTCGCTGCTGCTGTCTCCAGTCCCATTCTGCTCTGATGGAGAGGAGCTAACAGGCAGCATCTGAGCTCTCTGGATAGACCACACACACACACACACACAAAAGGAAGATGACAAAACAATTGTTTCAAGGAATTTAAACATGCGCACAGAACATTTTAATATTCATCAAATTGTCATTTGTTTGTCATGTGGGGGGTAATGAAAAAATACCTTCAGTAAAGATGAAGGTATAAGGTCACTCGTGCTGCTGGATAAAATCTGTGGTTCTGTTCTGAGAAGACAAACATGCTGCCATTTTAGTAACATGTAACAAGAAAAAGATAGTGGATTCATCGAGTGATGAAAAGCAGCGTCAGTACCCCGAATCGCTGTCCTTCTGGACTGATGACAGAGACGTACGCTGAGTCGAAGAACTGGTTGAGGAAACATTTGATAGCTGTGAAAATAATGATAATTAATTTGTAGAGATTACTATAGTAATGAAGTATTAATTATGATCACACAAACAAAATACACACAGAATTGGAGGCTGAAATTGCTTGCACTCACTTCAGACTTTACATCCTCAGATTTTGCGCTGGCTGAGTCAATATTCTTCATCGGCCCGTGCTCTTCTTCCTCACTGCTGCTTGAGGGAGTCCTGCCATTTGACAGTGAATGAACAGCAGGTGGCGCTGCAGCAACAGAGAGAAACATAATTTTTCTCTAACTGAGCAGTGGCATGCTTCTCCTGGTTTTTGTTGAGGCCTTCATGATGCTAAAAGACTGTTGGTCACATTAAACAAACACGTTGAGAGAGTGACGAAGAGGAGGAGCTGATTACCTTGCTGCGTGGCATGAGTGAGCTCTCTGAAATGTCTGCACTGATTCAAGAGGAGGGTGAGTTCTTCAATTCGTCGGTCCTGAGCACAACACAGATGGAGAGGCTGAAGGCCAGCAAACCCAATTACGGTGTTTGTCTAAGGTTCGGAAGCACACACGCAGACTACGCTTCCTTCAACTGAAGCCACACGGACGTTTCTCTTTCACCATATGGCCTTACACATCAAAGTTGTGGTTAGGGAGGGGCTCAGCAGGGGTCTGGCTGGAAATCTTGGATGTGGTAACCAGCTGCATGGAGTGTGTGTGTTTTGAAGTGGTGTGCATGCATGTTTTTGCAATGGTCCTCTTAATTTGCTCCAAAATTAGGCTTGGCAAGGCAAGGTTTCGCCTGAAATGGCTTGCAATGGTGTGTGTGTAAACGTATAGGGAGGAATACAAAACCCCATCTGGGCTATTAATGCTTGGTGGGCCCGCACCCTCGAGAAAGTACAACATCTAAAAGCAGTAACTGTCTAAATATTGAAACAGCAGTGATGACAGCATGCTCACAGGTCAGTAAGACAATTTGCACTCACGCCGCTCCGTGCCGCATAAACACATACAGATGTGCTGAGCAGAAAGAGAAGGAAGAGGTTTCCAGATCGCCGTTCAGTTACCTTTTCATCATTGGCAGCTACCAATGCTTTAATTTCACTCCGAAGCTTCTGCAGCTCCTGATCTACAAGGAGAAACACTGAATATTAATCTATAGCTGCTCATGTCATCTTTAGCATTAAGACACAGTGGGAATAAAAAAGACAGGAAAGACAGAAATACATGCCATCGAGAGTCCAGATACTTATACGGTACTCCTGTTGGAGCAGAAAACAAAGAAGAAGGGTTTGCTGCCCTTCATCTGAGTATCTGGACCCTCGAACAGTCATTTAGAACTGAAGAAGCCTTTCGGATGAGGTGAAATATCTTCAATCACACTTCAACAAGTCCAGTTGATTTTTGCTCTCCGTGACCCGGGTGGCTGAGAACCTACACAGACATATTGTGTTGCAAATTCATCGCTCACCAGCAATCTGATCCTCAGATCTTTAGATTCACCCAAGACTTTTTTATTATTATTATTATCTGCCAATGATTGTTTAAGACATGTAATATTTTTTTTTTTTACATATTTTGGATTTAGGGGGCATAGACACTTTCTGTGTAACAACTTTTTGCCCCAGAGAGGAGGCTATCCGCAGCAGACAAAATTCAGAACAATGTGATCTAAGAAATCCATAAAGATGAGATGACAACAAAGCCAAACATAAGATAATAAAATAAAGAGAATCTTGGAAGGAATGAAATAAAATGAAAGTTTGAAAGTAGGCATGGGTTTGAAATATATTTTCATTAAGTACTGTTCAGGCTTACATTTCGTGTTTAGCCTCTTCCTGTACATCTCCTCTGAGAGAGAGAGACAAAAACCCACGATGAGACAATGTATTAAAGGCCAAGACAGACTTATTCCACAGCTGCTACTGCAAACTAATGAATGAAAAATGGAGTTGTTAACTGTGCCACCTATCAGGCTGCTCTGTCAAGAGTGTGAGACCGTGGTTAGCAGGTATGGGTGGAGGAGTTGTGGCCGGGTGCTTTACTCACCTCTCTCTGAGCTGTCTGGGGATAGAGGGGGTCTGGCCAGAAGCTGAGTGTGCAAGCTCTCGATCTCAGCGTTTTTACTCAGTAGAAGCTGCTGAAGGCTGCTGATCTCTGCCTGTGGGTGGCACACAAAGAGAAGGCATGGCACACATTTTGAGAACAACTTCAGGAAGTTTCTATCTTTGCCTAAACTTCTGTTATGGCCTGATAAATTACAGCATTATCCAGTACTACACAGACTCATGTTCTTCACAACCTCAGCTAACTCTATGTGTCACTCAATAAATGCATCTACATTATTATGTGGGGATATTAGACCATAAACTTTAAGGAAAAAAAAGAAAAGAAAAGAAATACCGGTACATATACACACCTTGAATTTACAATTACTTACTTAATATAATATCAAATGGAAGTGGCACACATTATTTTAGGTAGGATGTCCTAAACGTGTTATGAAGTTTCTAGCTTTAGAAGCTGTCTTTCCCAAGGACAAAACAACGGTGGACACATGTGTCGGAGCCGGGAATTGAACTGACAACCTCTCGATCATAGAACGACCCGCTCAACTACCTGCGTCAGCATCGCCCCACATCCTAAAAGTCTATTTCTGTAAACATTTCATACATATATCATGCTAGTTCACACAGGGGCATCTGGCATGTCTTCTGGCACTGCGTGCAAAACACACACATTCTGATTGGTTGTGATGGTAGCCTCTAGAGCCAATAAGAGGGCCCAAATCAGACACGTGACTTTAGGCATCACAAGCAAATGAGGCACCTGTGAATTGATGGATATGTACAGATTTTTGGGTGATAATACGCAAAAGGTATAGGCAGGGGCTGCAAATCTTTTGCCATCACAAATGGTGTATTGACCAAACAGAGGCGTGTTAGATTCCACTGGGTCTGTAGATTTTGAGGATATAAACAGATCATCTTGCGCTCAAGATGTCGCATAGCTTTTAAACTCTAAAGACAATGTGAAATTTGGAAACATGGATACTCCACCAGGAGAGTAAGATGAAAAAAACACATGGCATTAACCCGATCTTCAATGCATTGTTTCTGTGTTTATCTAAAAAAAAGTTTAAGAACAACTGAGAACAACAAGAAATAACATAATTCTATAAATGTAGTTTTGATAATTTTTTTGCTATTCTGGGTCATCATCAAGAGGATAGAGATGGATTTATAACATCGTTTTTTAGCATTTACATACACCACAGCACAGCACGAGGCCCTCCTTGTAGCCAAAATAATGAAGATACTAGCAAAACCTTAAACATTTCTAATTGCTTATCACCGTGTGAGGGTAGGTGGGCCTCGGAATCTCAACTAGATGGAACCATGAGGAATTAAAAGTGAAGCGGCGGCGTTTTTCTTTTGAAATCAAACGATAGAAATGACAAAGACCGACACAAACATTATTGCATCAGAAGGATAAGAGGGCAAGAAAGTCAGAGACAGCAAGACATATGTTGAAATAATAATAAGTTTAACACGTTTAATTCTATTTTGAAGGAGCTGCCAAAGCATACAAAGCCATTGTTAAAACTGCTTCTGCTTTACCTTCAGTTTTTGCAAATCGAAGGTAAAATCTCTTTTGAACTCTTATGTAAACATAGAAGCCCATTAATAAGTAAGGTCGTGCAAACACAATGACTCACTGAACTGGCTGGAACATCAGATTGGACGGCATTAACGAAAGTTGAATGAACCGTTAGTATTGGAACGTGAGCACTGACTTTCTTTTGCACAGACTGGAGACCAATGACTCGAGTTCTTTTACCTTTGCTGCTTTGAGTTTCTTCTCATACTGTAACTTCTGATCCTCCAAGTGCTCCACTTTGTCCTTGAGAATCCTGAGCTCCTTTAGTAAGCTCTAAAACAGAGCACATCAGAGCAAAGAGATTATTTAAAAATGTGCGTGAATAGCTTGAAAATGTGCATCTTGCTCTTTTACAAAGGATGAAATAACATGAAATGTATTAGTTGTGTCACACTGGGATGAATTTCTGTTTATGCGTCAGAGACATCGAGTGCAGATGAGGATAATTGGTGTTTTACTCTAAAGTGAGACGACCCATGCAGTCACAATGTTAGAAGACATGCTGGCAGACTGTGCCTACACGTTCTCCTCCACAGTGGTACAGCTGCTCTGCATCTGAGCTACCCTCTTCCAGGCTGCGTGTGTTCCCACACGGAGCCTCTTCCAGTTTGTTCATCGACCCAGAGGTTCTGCCACAGGACGGCCAGGGGTTTGAGGCCTGGCCTTCAGCAGACTCCGTGGGACATGGTACTGGCGAGCTGCTGTCGGCTGGGCTCTCCATGGCCTTTTTCTCCTGGATCTTGCTATTGATCTCCTTCTGAAACCTACACATCTGCTCCTGCAGCTCACTAATGAAATTCACCACAGTCTGACAAATGAAGCAGGGAGGAAAGAGTTGAAAGGTTTACAGGGAGAAGAGGAAACACTGTAGGATAAGTATGTACAGAATGTCTGTGGTTGTACGTGAATGCATTTTTAATAGAATTGATCTTTCAAACTCTTTGACCTTGTATCTTTGGGATGGAGCATAAAAGAATAAATAAGAGCAACACAGACAGATTGAGCTTACATAGTCTCATCTGGTGAACACATATTGTTTCGGAATTGTTCATAACCCTGGACATTTCTTTTGCCTTGCTTCTAACTGTAATGAAAGGAAATAGCCGGACCACAATCTGCTTGCATAAATCCTGTATGTATGTGGCTTTCCTCCATATTAGGGCTTCACTCAGTCATTCTCCACTTCATTCAATCCTTTTCTTTTTTTCTCTCTGTTTTTTCTTCTTTTCTTTTGTTTTTTGGTCTGCATTTGTGCTCAAGAGTGCCAACATACATGACGTTAGTCACTGCTAGAGTTTTATGCAATTTAAATTTTATTGTGATTGTGACTGTCACCTGCCCTCTCGGCAGACTAGCCTATTATATTTTATGGAGTTTAATTTCCCTGCTTTGCGCCATAGAGGGCGTGCACACCACAGTGAAACACGAAACATATAACATGGATAAACAAAAAGTGGCAAATACACAGTGTTCTGAGGAGAAAGTGCAGTGGATTTATTTGTGCTCATTGTTTCTATCCCTCTCGTCCAACTTCATTCAATCCTAAATTGTCAACTTCTCCTTTAGTTAATCATTTGATGTTATATTTTTTCTCTCTCTGTCAATCAGGATGGCTGAACCCAACCCATCGATATAAAATATAGTATAATGATTGAGGTGACTAGACGTGACTCATAGCCGTGTTTTCTTTCAGAAAGAGTGTAAACAGCAGCTGAGTTATGATCACAATGTGGACAGCGGAAATATCACTCGGGGTCTGGTACAGCGGTTATAGAAACTGATATTGAGTGGCCTCCCTCTCTAAATTTAACTTTGAGTTTACTGACTTCAGAGCAGAGAGGGAGAGAGAATGCGTGTGTGTGTGTGTGTGCGTGTGGATGTGTTTTGTAGTGGCTGCAGCATGGAGGAGGCCAGTCAAGGGTTCAGATTATGTTTTTTCTATTCTCCTTAAATCTCAGCAGCTGTTGTGGAGAAAGTTTGGCTCGTGGATATAATGCGCGCGGGATTAAGAAGTACAAAAACACCACTGCGCACCAACACACACCTCCAGAATATAGTTTCTTCTTGTCAAATAATCAAAACCCGTATAAATATGTTGGACTATTTAACTGTATCTTTCATTTCATTTTTTGGGGAACAAGCCTTCAGTTTGGAAGAGGGTCATTTTCTTTTTTTCCCCAAAATGGCCAAGTCAGCCTTTACCATCAAAAAAAAATAATCCCTGGGTTGAAGCCTACACTCACTCACGCAGGCTCTGCTATGCCCGAACTCTCTAAAAATGAGGACACAAAGGCTCTTTGACCACCAGTGTTTTGATGGTAACAACATACATTAGAATATCCTGTCTGGTGCTAACCAGGATGCCTGCTGGTAATCTAACACATCGGTCTAAGGAAAATACGTGATTCAGTATAAGCTCAAAAAAAGTTTAAACCCTTTAATGACTTTTTTTTCCCCATTTCCCATTTTGACAGCAGCGCCATGGCTCGGGTGAATTTCCCAACCTTCTGCCCAGAAAGTGTTTATGGTCTCCCATAAAATCAGCAGCTGACTTCAAGGTTATATTAAAATGAACATGGGATGTGTTTTTTTTTATGTGTCACTGTGGGTTCTCTCAACGATAGTCTCAAATATCCAAGGATTAAAAGCAAATATTTTTAAAATAAAATAAAATACAAATCTGTACTCATTGAAAAAATCATGTAATTTGATTGTATATGAGGCATTAACATTTAGACATGTTAATCAATAGTATGTAGCTCAATATTATATAACCTAAACTTATGAAGCTGTGATGCCATTGAATAAAAAACAAGTAATTCATACGCAACTCAAAATTAAAACAGCATTTTGAACTGGTACTGGGAATAAAACAAATTCTGTGTGCTGTTGTGTGTCAAGCCTTGCCTCTGCTTTGTGCTGCCTTTCAGCACAGTGGCCCTGCTTTCCCTCCATGTCCGCAAGCTTTGTTTTCATGTGGGACACCTCCCCCACGAGACTCCGCTTCTGGCTCTCCAGCGACGTCCTGTGCAGCAGTTCCTGAAGAACAATAACAAGCAGCGACGTGGACCTTAATACCGGACTCACCTGAATGCATCATTCCTTTATGGCACTTACTGGACAAAGGTAACATCAAGTGTGAAGTACAGCAAGCTGCCACTCCTGTAATGACCACCCTCTTCTGGCTTTAGCCGCTGTCTGTAGCTAAATATACCTACACAACCCATGACCACTATTTATAATGCTTATTTCAAAGCTCACTCAATGTGCACGGCAGAGAGGCAGGGAGAGGGAGAGCAGACATATGTAAATCATTCATTGAAAGAACATTGAAATAACTTTTGACAGGTGTATTTTCCTTTGGCTGCGACCTGATGCTGGAGGAGACTGGAAAGCAGGTCCTCCATACTTTCATGAATGGCTGCCGGCACCAAGGGTTAAACCAGCCTGTGCATGCAGAATTATTGTACATTTGTATGACGTGACACGGGTGCTAACGCACTCGAACTCTTGAAACATTTGTCAGAAAAGTGGTAAATGTGGACCCATCCAGTTAGGAATGTCATCTTTGTCACCAGCAGGAGATTTACGGCTCATGGCCAAAGCCTCATAATGACCGTGTCTCAGAGAAAGCCCTGGCTTCCCGCTGACACACGGCACACAGGTAAGCGGACACTTGGAATTTGGTTCAGATTAGAGGGAGCAAAGTCCATTTTATCAATGGGAATATCAGAAGAGCAGCATTAAAGGAACGAGCTGTTGTGTGTAATACCTGGTTCATCTTTCTTCAGTGAATGCCTGCCCTGCAGCAAAGGAGGAGTAAGTATATTTCCCTCATGGATGCATGGATGGTTCAAACATCTTAAGGCTTCATACATCCAAGCAAACAAATGTTCTTTGGGATGATTTTCAGAATCTCTGTTGTCAGGTTGAAGTCAAAAGCAAACGGCTGAGAGTTGCCGACACACACAGACTTCCAACTCTTAAAGTTGCACCACCCCTATTCTTTCCCCTCCCTTCTCTCTACCTTATTCAGCTTTGACTCATTTGTCCCTCTGTTCTCTCTCTCTCTCTCTCTCGCTCTCTCTCTCTCTCTCTCTCTCTCTCTCTCTCTCTCTCTCTCTCTCTCTCTCTCTCTCTCTCTCTCTCTCTCTCTCTCTCTCTCTCTCTCTCTCTCTCTCTCTCTCTCTCTCTCTCTCTCTCTCTCTCTCTCTCTCTCTCTCTCTCTCTCTCTCTCTCTGGAGAGGCTAATGAGCCAATAATCACCTATCCAAACAGACTAGTCTCGCCCTGCATGAACCTGAAATACGCTCTGACACACTGTCCTGGAATGAGTGTTACTCCCTAAATATTTTGGTTGTCAAGGCTTCCTGCAGACAGATACAGCGGAAGAAAAAGTCATCCCAAGTATAATTTAAAGGGCAGACAATATTGCATTAAAGTCCTGGATATATCTTGGTGAATCAGTTTCTTTACTTTCTGACCTGTTTTTTTATGTGAGGGCCACGTACCTGCTGCAGCATCTCCTCGGTGGAGTTGAGTTTGTGCCGATACTCCACCAGAGAACTCTGTAAATCGCTGATCTTGGCGCCCTGAGCCTCCACCCGGTCTGTCAACACACTCACCTGTGTGTATATGCGTGCGAACAGCAAGAGATGAGAATTGGTTTCGATGCAGCAACACAAAAATGAAACCGTTTCACACTCATGTCACAACGTTATCACTTAATTGCACAACAAAGCCTGCCAAAAATCCTCCTTTCACTAAAGCACATTCATATCACCTGTTGCTTTTTAATTGCTGTGATTGTTTTTTGCTGAACTTTCCACTATCGGTGCCAGTTCAAACAAAGCACACACAGAGAAGGAATGAATGATCCTTTTGTTCCCTGAAGTTACTTGTAACACTTCAGTGGCTCCAGAAATCTGCAGAGAAAAAAAACCTTTCGAGGCCTTTAGCGGCTGTATAATAGCTAATCACATGCTAAAAGCCGGGCCTGACCGGCCAACTGAAGCAGACTTTGTAAAGGAATGCCTCACGTGAGACCCGAGGTAACAAACAGGGCACCTGCTCTCAGACACGCCTACGCACCACGGTGCGTGGTGCTGCTTGCCTCAACATGTCTGTGATACGTCGGTCAGCAGTCTTGATAACTGCAGACAATCACATCAAACAGAGCAAGACTTTCTAGTGTTAGAAAAGCACCGAACCCTGCTTTATGACCGTTTCTTCACCGACTATATGAATCGGGAAATAAATACATCAATTTCACAACATTTGCAACATAATGGTCAGATCTACCTATGCCCATTCTCTTTTCTGTCCTCTCGTCAGATGCTGCTATATTCAATGTGGTGTTGCGTGTCATCTTTTATTCATAGGCTCATATATATATATATATATATTGTGCCAAAAGCAGAAACAAGTGATCAATCTCACCTGCTGAATTAGTGACTCTTTGTCCCCCTCCAGACGTGATAACCGGTCCAGATCACTGATGCCAGACGAATGCTGGTTTACCTTCAGAATAAAAGGTCAGCTATTGATTTCTGTGATTGCTAAAGCAGAACATTTGCCCAGTATAGGTAGGATTTTGTTTTATCAAGTGACACTGCAGCCTCTGATATATATGCATAGGTGCACATACACACACACATATGAATCGTGGGCAACTGTAGCAGTGGGGTGCTTGTGCAGAAGTGTTTAAGAGTAATACAAGTAATTACACCGTTAATTACTATGTACACGATTTTATAGCAGCTGATTAGTGAAACAAAAATGTTCAGTGTGTGAAGAAATGAAATTAGATATATTTTCTCAGAACTTGATGCTGTTAACCACAATCAATGAAATGTCCATAGGTCCGTGCTCATTTCCGTTTGTTTTTCTGACTGTTGGCACAACGACACGGAAACCACTTGAGAGATTTTCATGAAGCCCGTGGAAGGGTTGCGGCAGTGATGAACCCATTGGGTTTTGGGGTGGATCCGGATAAAGGCACAGATCCAGGAATTTATTTTTTGCACTTTCTCCATCATGGTAAGAGCTTTTTCCACACATAAACTACTGGAAGGATTATCCCATGAAACTTTGTGGTAGAGAGGAAACCAGTGAATTTACAGCTGGATAAAAGAATGGACCTGTTTTTCTTTTTTCTTTTTTTCACTTTCATTTTGAGAAACCTGCGGTCAGCTAATTACATCAAACCGGCTTAAGACAGATTCGCTTGAAACTTTTGTTGGAGGCAGTGATCAGGGATTGGAGGGGGTGATTGCATTTAAGGAAGAGTTTTCTCAGAGAAACAAGAGATGCAGTCTTATGGACTTGGCTTCTTTGCTGTAAAATGTAAACCAATTGTGTATACAATGGTTTATACATACAATGACATAACTACAATGCAATCTGGGAGAAAGAAACATGATTATAGGATGATTCCAAAAATGCAGTTATTTACAACTGTACAAATACAGTATACTCAAAATTCAAACACAGTTAACATGACCTAAATATAGAGTGATTTGCTGTGACCTTACATTTGCAACATTCCTGTAGTGACATGTATATTTATTTCTAGAAATATTGCATATTGTAATTCTAAATTACAGTAAGAAACAAAAAATGCAGTACTTTGCAGGTGATGCAGCTACCAGTTTAGAGCTGAAAATCCACTGTGCAAAGTTTTACTCAGCTTGTCCATTCAACACTTGGTGCATGCGTCATCAACAGCAACAGCAATCCTATATAATAATATATTATAGCAATGCATTTCTGTGTACCATATATATATATATATATATATATATATTACCTTGACATTAATAAAACCCCTAAGATGTCATTTTCCGGTCTAAATGGAACTTGTAAATCAGAGATCAGAGTCTGTCTGCACAACACTTCTCACATCCCAGCACACAACCAGAACATGCCCGCCTCCTAAATTACCTATCATGACAACCATAATTATGTCAGAAAACCAACAGCACTGCAAGCGCAAATCAAACACACAGCATCCTCATTGCATTCTTGGTGCAGTAGAGCAGACATGCAATGGTCTTACCTTCCTAAGCCATGAAAAATGTTTGTAGAAATCAATATCATACTCCATTCTGCAGGCCCATCGTACTTTCTGATTCTTAATGGTGGATAACAGGATTTAGCCACTGTTACAGAGCATCAAGTGAGCTACCGGAATCCACACAGGACAAAGTAAGGACTCCTGACTGTGTTTTGTTCTCAGTCTCAATGGATCCAACTACTTTTGCAGATATTCCACATTACAGTTGCAAAGAGAGAGCAGAAAGGACCTTGGTCCTTGTGGTTTGGGTCTGGGCAGCCGGAGACTTTTCAGAGCAGAGCCAAATAACTCAAACTATACCAGCTGGCTGCACTCCCTTTCTTTCTTCTTCACTTTTCTCTCTACCCTTTGTTAACTCTTTCTTTCTATCTCCTGCTTTTTCTCTCAAACAAACTCAAACTGCTTCATTATCTACCGCATCTTTGACATTCTGCTGCACCTCCTGATCACTCATCTTTTTTCTGTCCTCCTTTGCTGTATCCTGTACTTCTCCCCCATGTGTCTCTACCCTGTTCCTTCACTCCGTCTAAAGTGCCTCTCAGTTGAAATAGTTTTGCGGGGCTTCCAAAAGGGGCACAAGGGAGAGGAAACTTTTTCTTTTCTTTTTCTTTTCCTTTTTTTTTGCTGCACATGCTTGTCAGATGTGGAGCGGGCCAAGAAATCAGTAAAGATGACGCAGGAAGGGAGGAGGAGGAGGAGAAAGCAGTGGTAGAATTTGGAGGAGATTGTGAATGTCAAATCGCCAATAGCTAATATAAGCCGAGGAGAGGAGGACTAACCTTGACCAGACAAACAAACAACTGTTGCGGAGAGGGGAGGACAGGAGGAGAAAGAGCAGGGGGGTAAAGCAGACTTGGACAGCGAAAAGGGGGGGGAGCAACCACTTGCACCTAAAAAAGAAGCTCTGGATCTCATTACGGGTGCAGCTTGCATAAGACCCGGCTTCCAGCTAACTGCAGAAAATAAAATGCTCCACATGTTGATGACCAGGATCAAAGACCACCGTATCATGCCACTAATAAAACCATGGGCTCTAAAGGAGTAGGAAGCAGTGGAAAGTTGTATAATGCTTCAGCCGACGTCTCTTCTAACAATCCCTTCTAATCTATTGGTTAGTTGAGCGCTTTAAGTCTGACTGCAGAATGGCTGCAAACAGAGAGTTATGTAACGCTCATACGAAGTGTCGATGGCATTCTTTACTTTACTCACCTCATCTCTAACCGGACATTTAGACACAAAGTGTGCCTTATCACTGGACACTTGTTTCCTGAGGTATTGCTGTTCTTCGTCATTTCGTTGGCCCCCCCGAACTGCTCGGAGGGCCTCGGTCAAATGCATCGTCCTAAGGGCAGGGTCCACATTAGGGGGATGGTGTTATTTGAGGTGCACTGTAGAGACTGATAATAGGGACTTCCAAACTGTAAAAAAAAAAAAAAAAGCACCAGACAGCTGTTCTCCTTTTTTGCCTGCAGAGAAAAAAAATGACAGGAAATCAACAGAAATACCAGAGCGGAATCAAAAATGATGATGATGAATATATTTATTAGATAGAATGTTAGGGTACAAGTACAGTCAAACAGTAGCTTGTATTATAGTACAAGTACAGTCAAACATCCTGTCTAAGAGGGGCATTTCAAAAAAGCCCTTGCAGTCTTGTTTCCGTTGAAAGTCAGTACATAAATCATCGACATGTAACAATACCAATAAAATAAAAATAAATTACTCCACAGATGCAAAATAACAATAAATTAAAAAGACACATAATATGTACAACGTATGTCAACAAAAAATGGGGTGGGGGATTGATCCGGAGAGAGTCGTGATGACCATCTGATGACTGATGAAGAGGTGACTGGTAGGATAAAAATAATCTTCATCAGACTCTTAAAAGGAACAATTGTGTTCCCATGCATCTTACTGATGATATAAATAGCATCAAATTGCTGAGTATTCTGCGCTGACGGTTCTGAAATCAACATAGGTTTAACTTGCACGCTGCTGTAACTTCAAATACCATAAAGTACATTTCTAAATGCCTTAATTTAGATCATATGTAAGGAAATGCAGTCACAACGCAATTTCTATGACCTTTCAGCCTCATTATGTGATAAATTGATTTTAACAATGCTGTCCTTCATCTTTCTGATGGGTTGTTGATAGAAGTTGCTGAGGTGTGAGGCAAACAATGCTGGGTAAGATGTATCACTTCTGCAGTTCAAGGGTAATAATATGCAATATGAGTGCAAAAAACTAGAATGTAGTGAGAGATTTATTAGGGGAAGAAAAAAGGAAAAGATAATCTAATCAAATTGTCTCTTTAGGCCAAACTTCACTGAATTAAATCGATATTTGAAAGCCCTGCCATCATTAACAAACACATTCCTAATTTCCGTCCTCGCTCCAGTTATTATCATCACAATTTAAAAAAGCTAGAGGATAGATTTGTTCCCTTTAACTAGCATATAACTGTGCACATAAAAAACTGTACAGCTAATGTTGGTTTAATGGAGGCCGGTTGAATGTCTGATAATGAAAACAAACCCTTACCTGCAATAATGTTATCCATTTGCTCCAAGGCAGCCTCCATGCGGCTGGCATCCGATGCCATGGCACTGAGCTGTCTTATAAAGCACCTCTAGTTAATCCTCATTTTCTGGCATGAAGAGTGTCAGCTGGTGGAATTAAAGCGGGTGAGAGACCTTAAATAGAGTGAGCGAGAATTGCAGACTACTCCCTTTTCTTCACACACTTCTATTCTTTAACAGCAAAGCTGGAACAGCTGTCCTGATATCTGGCTTTCAAGTAATGTGGCTTTTGGTTTTGCGCCCTCCTCTCTCATTTTGCGGCCGGATGTAGTCAAAGTCCATACATGGAATTTATTTATTTCTCTTTTTATGTCACTCTTTGATTTAACAGCACGCCAACTAGATTTGTTTATTAGTTTCTGCCAGTTAGAGCGAAAACAAAATGGAAGAAGTGATCATTCTATATTAATTCACCATCTTCCATCTCACACTGGAAGGTGATAATAGAAATCACTATTCATGAGAAGAAATGCATAATGAATATGGAAAGAGCGGTTTGACACAGATAAATATGTCCTTGCATATTTTATATCTTCACATTTGTTATGCGTAACGTGTATAACTGTTCCTAAATGTCTCTATCACTAGTACCTGGTCTACTGTACTGTCACGTCATTGAATTAAACATGTTGTTTGCCCCCCCTTTATTCCCTTTCATAGCTCATCTTCTTTCATGATCTATGCGATATACAGCGTGGCCAACAGGGTGCATCACTAGTCTAGAAACAGAGATCAGAGAAGCCCGCTTCTACAAAAGAAACCATAACGAGGCTGCTGAAAGAAGCTATTATGTTTGGACTCAATTAATATGAAGAAAATGTGCTTCATCAGCATGTATTTAAACCAGCCTAAGGATGTTGGACACAACTTTTATCACATTATCAGATCTTTATTAATAATATGCAACTTTATGCATACATAGCACCTGGAAACAGTGTGTTATGTGTAAGTAAACTCTGCATAAATGACAGTCCGGCCTTAAGGTTCATGAGGCTGAACAGTCCCAGGACACTTGGATGGATCCACTATCAACATCCAGAGAAACGACAGAAAGAGGACAGAATGTTTTTATTTAGTACAGTTGACTCTGGTAAAAAAAAAAAAAAAAAAAAATTTAAATCATGGTTACAATGTGTTGTCACTTAGAAGGGCCAGGAGGATTTTTCTGCAATATGAATGTTTAACTGTAAAACTTACCGTACTAAACAATCAAATCTGCTGTTTTAAAAGCTGACAGGATAGTAAAAAAAATAGAGCATACCTCCAGTCTCGAATGCGTTCTGTTGGTGCAGTCGAGAGTTGATCATCTTAACACTATAAGCAGATCCTGTACGGGCTGATATGAGCCATTATTGTACAAAGCAAAACTGATTTATATCAGCTCAACTCGCTCAGCACTAACATCACTGCAATACACGATAAGATGAGGTTGAGAAAAAGCCATTATCTCAGTGTCTCCAACCTTCCTCTATTAAAACAGTAATGCTTTTTTCGTAATTGAAGACTCGATGAATCCAATGGCCCCAAGGGGAGAATGAAAAATCATATTTCCTATCACTTCTCTGATTTGGTAGAGAAACACCTTCCCATTGTTTCATAATAATCAGAATGACTTGGGGTTGTGTCACAATCACTACGGCGAGGAGGATTTAAGATTTCAATGGATGTGAGTTGAGTCAGCGATCAGGCAAAAGCACAAATACGTACTGTCGCCGCTTTTCTTGGACAGTCAACCACAAATGGGTTTAATGACTACGAGACCAGAGGGATGAGCCATCGATGTTCAACAGCCTCAGTATTGACACGAGAATTCATCAGGAGATGATCAGCAATCTTCAGAATTCTAATGTGCAAAAATAATTTTCCATTTGAAAGTTGTTTTAAAAAAAAAAAGGATTGGTAATTGAAATATCAACAATTTTTTTTGGTGATCAATGTGGTTGTTCATCCACTCTCTCCAACAGCAGTGACAGCATTACTGGATACATGGAGCAGTTGCAGCTCACACATATTGATGTTATTTGTCATAAGGACATCAAACAAAGGGTCGTTATGCAGCTTGGATGAGAATCTGCTCCACAAAGACTTAGCTCTCTGCCCTGGCTGAAATAAAGGTATAGATTTATAAATTCAGCTGAAGGCGCCCAATCCCCTCCTACAGAGGATTTTAGTCTCTTTCACATGAAAGAATAAAAAGAAAGGGATGACAAATGGAATTGCTGCAGCAGCAACGCTACTCCAGAGAGGCTGCACTGCACCCTGTACCCAGACCCTGAATAAAACATATTGGTCATATATTTTGATCTGCAGCCTTGTTGTGCGGCGATTTCCTTTTGCTGTTTTAATTATGCTCATTTTTAAAAAGAAACTGTTGTATCTTAAGGTTATCGTCTGCTATGTTATGATAATGAAAGGCATTGAATGTCATCTTTATTCACCGCCATTACTGGCCTCTGACAACACATTGCAAAGGAAACAAGAAGCCTGAATGTACATCTCTGAGGCAAAATAGAAAGAGCTTTGTGTTCTTTATTTGGAAAAGAAATAATAAAGCTTCCAATTTTTTGTGATTGTTTAGTGCATACCAATAACCTTACCAATTCATGAATCATGAGCAACAAATGTGAGCGCTTAAGAGAATAGTCTAAATTAATTGATCAATGGAGAAATCATAGTAAATGTGTGTTGCAGTGCAGTATTTCCATTTTGTCCATGTAAAATAGCTGCTACTTTTGCCGTTATATTTAACTCACGGTAACATGAGGCCTTTCTACCCTTTTCATGAACTACTTGGCTGCCTTTGCATGGATTGATTTTCCACAAGCAAACCTTAAGAACAAGTATGGCTGTCACGCTGAAAATATTTTTCTCATTGTTTTCAAAGTCCTTTTTTCAGATTGCAATTTTCCTATATTATTTCACAGATTTTCTGCTGTCTTTTCCTAACAAAAAATGTAAGAAAGAAAAATATGTCACTACATGAAGTATAACAATTGCATTAGCATTTTTTTCAGGGAATAATATTTAATCAGAACATTAAACATATTTTTTCCTTACAGATAGTTTGTTTAGAAATTAACCATCACTGCACACAACTGACAGAACGACACATAGATCAACACATCCCAAAAAAGCAGAAGAAACAGAAACAAACAAGTATAAAGAACCACCAAACCATGACCTCATGCACCAATTCACCACCAAATAAAGAAAAATAAAACATACAAACAGTATGGCAGCTCAACTGGTTGTTAGTACATTGTCCAAATACAGACTCACCTCATTAAAACAAATTAACTAGACTATGTAAAAAACAGCAACTACTGTAGAAACCCAGGACGAGAACAGACTTAAAATGTCTGCATACACCTCACTCTTTGTCTCATGGAACAACATACAAAACAGATTTGCAGTCATTCAACATGCAACTGATCCAGCTGAGGAAAACACAATTTGTGTCTCTCGATTCTAGCATATCAACATCTCTGGGTTTTTTTTTTCTTTCTTTCTTTCAGAAACACACATGATCTGTACTCAAGCAGAACTGCTTTCCAAAGGTATGGCCGTTGTTTCAGCTTGTATGGTGCTCTTATGTGAATTGTTGGTGAAGGCTATGGCGATGGAGGCGTCTTCAGAGAATTGCAGGATCCTCCTTGGCTACTACCGGTGGTCCCCTGGTACTGCGAAGGATACAGCCAAACAGAAGAAAATGAAGTGATCTTAATAACATCGTATCATTATCATGTCTTTAATTAACCAGGTAAGTCAGTTGAGAACAATGACGACCTGGCCAAGACGCACGGAAAGGTAACACAAAGAGTTAAAACATATACAATTGAGTTTTCAGGCTGCTCATACAGGACAGTGAAAAAAAACACTACACAATACAAGATCGGAGACAGCTGTGTGAGCATGTCTATAAACAGAAACAATATTGAAGAAATCCAGAGTCAAATTTCTCAACTTTTGTGTTTGTTTGGCTGTCCAATTTTTTATTATTTTTTTCAAACACACTCTCGTTTCCTTTTTTCGGTAGACTTAGCTCCTGTGACTGATGTATTTGCCAACGGCGAGAACAAAATGCTAGTTTTTGCACACAAAGTGACTTGCTTGCTAAACGAATAAGTAAATAGGCCTGTGTTGGAGGAGGATGGCTCTTCGCAGTGTTGAGAGTGCTGAAGTAGCGGTAGAGGAAGAGTCTGTGAAGACATAACAGCTTCTACTGAAATAAATCGGGAGGAGGTAAATAATGAATGCCTTTTGTCAAAGCGCAAATGAAGATTTCAAACACTCCAGTAGCCACAGAAGAAACATAACAAGCTCAATTTCTCTCTGTCTGCAATTTTCCAGGCATCGCCCTGTGATGTGCGCACAAATACACTGAACAAAGCCATGTTTCCAGTCGTGCTGCGCGGGTCAGAGATGCCATCCTTCAACTTCTCTGCACCGTTTCTGCAGTAGGAATGTTGCTTTCTTAGTGTGTCCAAGGTATCGGCCTCATCAGCTGTTCTGAAATCCAGTGGTAGAGTTTCCAGCAAATCATATTTGTGTGTGTGTGTGTAAATTAACCCTGCATCTTCTGTTTTCTAATATCAATATATTAATCATGTATTGAATTATAGACATAACCACATGTCATAAAAAATATTTTTAGTTATACCTAGAACCGGCAATGGGTCATTTATAACCCTCATGGAAACAGCTGTGGTCAGCTTTCGCACCATTTGTGGTTGCTTAGCAACACACGTTCATGGTGAGACATCATCTGATAAGCAGGTCGCCACATAATGAACTAGAGCTAGGTGGCTGGTGTGTATGTGTGTGTGTGTGTGATACAAAGTGAGTGTCTTTTTACTCCCGTGGAGTAAATAACTTAAAAAACCCTCTTTCTGTCTTCTTTTTTTTTTTTTTGCTTATTCTGCAGCAGCATTAAGTTATTGTTATAAATTAAACATTTAAACATTTAATCACCTTTTAGATGTTTATGTACTTGTTATCAAATCTAAGAATATCAGATCAATCAATAATAAAATTACTGTAACATGCTTTAATCAAATGTAATACCTCTAGAAATAGTTTCAGTCCTTTCATTCAAGCGGAGATAATAATGATCCCAGGGCAGCTGAAGGAATGCTGGTGGTTCTAGGTTTAAATGAGAAAATGATTCTGGGCTTTGTTCATTTATTTTCATCTATCAAGTAGTTTTCATTTTTAATTTGATGTTGAGTATCTTGCAACCAAATTCCCATTATGACTTGTTTAAAAATGCATCACTGGGCGCTATGAACCGAATGTGCCTTAATGAAAGAACAGTATTGATTCAGTTCAATTTTGTTTCAATTTGTATAGCGCCAGATCATGATAATACATTATCTCAAGGCACTTTCCAGGTAGAACATGGAAAAACCTGTCCTTTTAGAACCCAATTCCTCCCACGTGAACAAGCACTTCGGCAACAAGTGATTAAAATTTGCTTTTAAGAGGCAGAATCCTTGAGCAGAACCCAAGACTCATTGTAGGTGGCCATCTGCCTTGTAATGAGTAATAAATTATTATTTTTATCCTACATGTCAATATTACTTTGTTGTGCTGTTCATACTTATTTATATAATTATCTATAAATAAATGTCCGTTTTGCATTTGTTTGCCTTTACTAATCTTAAGTTTTGCGTCACAATCAAAACGGTAAAAACTACCCAACAGAACCCAAAAAAGAAAAAGTGCTTTCGTTCCGAATGTCATGGTACATGACACTCATCACAGTGAACTCCTCTCACCTCAACCAGAGGATGCCAGTGGGCGACAGGTTTTCGAGGATATGTGAGCATTTCACTCCAGTGGTCCCGACCAAGACTGTCTGCATCGTTGCCAACCCGACACACACCGATCACCTCATTATGTCCTACACTGTAGATGCAGGAAAGGCAGAAATTCATAATGTGGTCCTGACAGGTCCCGAATTCCAAAAATAATGATGCATTATAGCTCAAGCTTGGAAAGAAAAGAACATTAACAAACTGAAACTGCCAAACTCTTCAAGTGACATCTTAAAGATTTGTGAAAGCTCCTCACCGGTCATAATCCATGACTGCAATCAAAAGGCTGATCTGTTCTATATTTTCTGTAGGGACGTCAAAGACAATGGCCTCATTGTAGACTGGGTTCAAAGTGTTCCGCTTGGTTGATGTCTTCCTCTTCTTCAGTCTGCGACCTTCACACATTAATGAGACCTTCACATATGGATCTATGAAGATGAGAGAATAGGGAAACATTCATTTTCAGGCAGGGTGTCTAACAGTGAAATTCTAGTGTTGTTAGACAGTGTGAGTTTATAGTTACCAGATGCACCAGTGATGTCCATGGCTTTGAGGTTGCGAGCTTTAATCATCGTGATGGTCAATCTGCCCGCAGTGGGTAAGTAGCAGAGGGAAAACATCAGATCTCCCAGGTCCACGTTATCCTGAAAGACGAGGCATAACACGTTTCTTCCAAGATGAACCTCAGAACACGCACGGTAACGACACACAACCTGGCTACCATGTGTAATGAGGGACAGATAAAGATTTGCCTCAGCCCTTTTCTTTTTGTCACATTCTCACCCTTCCACCGGGAGGGCAAACAACCCATCCCTGTTAGGGCGTGGACACTGACAGCCTTAACCTTCGCCATGCGGGAGACATTGATGAGGACTAATAATAATGACGATGACTAGATTTAGAGATAGAGAGAGCCAAAGAGCACACCAGATTCCAGATTAAGAAATCATTTGCATTTTTGACAGCTGAAATTGTAATGATGGAAGAAGCTGTTGTGTATGGTGCCTAAAATGGCACAGGCTCACCGAGACAACCGCATTGGTCATGCAAGGCTGCGTGTTCCTGGTATTATGGCAAGTTACAGACACAAAAAATATGAGCAGAATTTTCTGGTCCACTTCTGCTTCATGGTCCATGGTGCATGTGCACATTCAATATACAGGTGGACAGATCAAGATAAAAGCTGTTTCAAATAGCCTGCAGTTCTGAGCTACAGTATATCTCATCTCTCCCGATTTTCACATATCGTGCCTGTTTTTACGAGATGGGTGTCCGAGCTCAATAAAATGCAACGCCATTAATCAAAGTGACGAATAAAATCAACATTAAAATTACATGTATATTTTACAATCTATGATTTTTTTTGTTTGTTTAAACCTCCTTTCTCTTCATCAAGTCCATGCATCCATCTTTTTTTCTGTAATCCCGCTAACAATCAACCAAGCAAACAGACAAACGGTGTCGAAAACATCACCACCTTGGCGGAGGACCGGAAGTAATCAAGCATGCAAAGCCGTGTTAATGCACAAATGTGGGTGTGGAAAGACTGGCCCTAAAACATAGGCATGATGTTCACCACACAACACAAAAGCTTGCTCCAGGATATATGACAGTTCCCTGAAATAAAACTTGGCCAGGATTCTCCATTAATCAAACAATACTGTCAGCTCTGAAACACTAAGCCTGTGTGCTGCTTGCAAGCTATAAACTCTCTATCCAATAATCCTTAATGTTTTCATGCAGCAAAGAGTTACATTGTCTGACATTGCACATCCTCCGACTGTTGTGAAAATGTGCATTGTTTTATCAATGATAAAAATATCTACACTGTTTATACAATGTTGCTTGGTTTTCATATCTCGCTGTCTTGCACAGGAACCCTTGCATTGCTATAATTTTTGTCAGGCATGTACAATTATCTATGACTGCCTTGAAGCTACATAATTTAACTTGGCTTCCCTACATTTTTTTTTCCATGTCCCTTTGGAATGTTCCTCTTACCGCTGAGCAGAGTACATGTAAGTTTGACCCAGGAATGAGTAGCCATGTTTTTAATTGCACCATCTCCATATCTGATTCTAAAGTTAAAGAATGCTGGAAAAGCGTAGACTCTCTTGCACATACTGACTCCAGCAGTTTTGCATGTCATGCAGAATGTAATGTGTGCTTTCACATATCAGTCAGGGGACATGTGTCAAACAGGACAATCACCACACATTTAATCAATAAGACAATGCACTATTTTCAATCATCCTGGCATTGAACTGTGTGGTGCAGTTTTCAGAGGAAATATGCCAGTGATTTACTGGGCTGCAAGCAACCAGTCAGAGCTCAATTAGACAGGATCATGTCTTTTGGCTGTATCCAGGCCTCTTGTGGTTTGAAAGTGTTTTCAATGATTTCAGATAATTCCCCGCATTTGGAGTTTCATTACACAAAACAGTGATTATAGTTCAAATTGTCAAGCAATTATAAAAATAAAAAAATTAGATGATTGCATGTCTCTTTTACAAATTCACCACTAAAACAGGTTCAGCAGATGCGTTTAAGATGTGGTTATATTTATCCTGGATGGACCAGTTGATCAATTCAGGGTGCTAAGGTACAAAGCTCATGAACGGAAATTGCAGTAGTGCAGACACTTTTCTTTGTGTTTGTGCTTTGGAGCACAACTGCTGGAGACAAACCTGAAAGCCAACAGAGCTGGAGGATACACACGAGACAGACACATACATCTGCTCATTCAGATAGTTCCATTCTACTATAAGAAGCGCAGACGTTTTTCGCTTAACTGCAATTTCTTTTTCAGAAGTTTTGTCAAAAACGTTCCTTGTGGCTCTGGACATTGGTTCCGTGTGTGTGTGTGAGAGAGGGGGGGGGTTAACTAGACACATACAAATGAAAGTCAAGTTCAATTCAACTTGTCCTTTGTATCAATTACAGTTTCCTGGCAGTCTGATTGTCTTTGTCACCTTTATTTACCAATTCTAAGCAAGATCTCTGTAACTAAAGGAAACATTATAACAGACAGAAGTGAAGGTTGGAGCCATTTTCATTTGAAAAGCGAGTTTTCCTTCAAACGGCTAGGCCTCATTAAAATCAATATTTTCATTAAGTTATGTGTACATTTAGCATCGCATATTAAAAATAAACACGACAATGTAAGTGCTCACTCACCGAGGAGAAGTACTGGATTTCCCTGCAGAGTTTTGTCTCCCTGGGGAAATCTGCCAGATCCAGGAAGTTGTCCACAACCACTTGGCCGATAATGTCATGACGTGAAAAACGGTCGAAGTCATAGACACTGAAGTGCAGCTTACGAGTGGGAAGCTCAGAGTAGGCCACAGGAAACAGGAAGACTTCATCGAACACAGGGTTCAACGTCTTGCGGTGCACCTTGGTCTGGTGCTTGGTCATTCGATCGG
Source organism: Brachionichthys hirsutus (assembly GCF_040956055.1). Classification (NCBI taxonomy): domain Eukaryota; kingdom Metazoa; phylum Chordata; class Actinopteri; order Lophiiformes; family Brachionichthyidae; genus Brachionichthys; species Brachionichthys hirsutus. Next base: position 5,203,906 of record NC_090897.1, read on the forward strand.
GGAGCAGGTAGATCTTAACATAAGGGTCAGAGGTACCGGAGAAATCCTTGGCTGGCAGGTCCTCTGCTTTGTGGATTTTAACTATTAACTGTTCAAGGTCACAGTCAAATTTCAGAATAAAGTGGAGGCACCCACAAACCCCATTCCTACGACTACCGTCTTCTCCCTCAAGGGAGTGCTGTTTGTAAAGCTCGGGTTTCAGGCGACCGAGGCCCAAACCCATTCCAGTGAGAGAGTCCTGCCTTTGGAACTGGGCCACATTGAAATCTGGGTTGGAGAGATTCATGTGTCTCCGAATGGATCCTTGTCTGTGGGCAAAGGATCAAGAACAAACAGCATCTTTCAACATCAAAAAGGTTTATTTTGAAAAGATATCTTAGCATTTAACCACAATGGCATACTTTAGCCAAAGTTTCAAACTGAAGCAGGAAGTAGAGTGACCTAGCGAATGGGAGAAAGTAAGGGGTTTGGAGATTGGATGGTGAATTGGTTTAGAATATCGTCATGGATATCTGAGTTCATCTCCTATCAGCAAACTACAATCAACAATAATAGTTACCTGATACCCGCGTAATATTTATCAGAATAACACTCAGAGGCAAGAGTAAATAATGGTGAATAAAACTGTTGATTTCTGAAAGTAAAATTGTAGTTCTTAAAAGAACAAAAATCAACAAAACAAATCTTATACTGACCCAATTTCCGCCATGGCGTGATCAGTGGGCGGCGGTTCAGTGGCCTGCCGCTGTATTCGCGGATGCGTGTGGACTCCATTGTCTCGGCTTTTACTCTGGGCATCCAGTGGGATGTCCGGAGAAGTGTGACTAATTTTCATAGCTGCTTCTGGTGCGGCCAAGACCACTGGTGGGGGTGATTGGGGAGTCGCTGGGGCCTCTGCAGATACTGCGGGCTCCATAGGAACGGGCGCTCTGGCGATGGAGCATTGTGAAGACTTACGCCAATTGTGCGCCGGGGGGTCTACAGCCGTGTAGACAGGCTGCCTGGGTGCGGGCTGTGAGGGCAAAGGGCTCATGGTGGGGTTGAGGTGCCCATGGGCCTCCTTGGTAGTGGGCGAAAGCCCACGCTCCCTCCATGGTATCCAGCAGAGCTTCCAGGAGACAAAGAGGGAGACCCCAAATAGGGCCAAGCCACAGGCAGTCACTACCAGTGACAACAAACTGACTGATATATCTGAGAAGGAGACATGAGAGACAAGACATGAGGATCCGTGGTGGCACAACAGAAGAAGTTCTGGACTGTCTGGTGGGACTTTCTTGTCATCTTTTTATAATTGCTCCAAAGAATCCTTGACAAGCTTAATTAGGATTAACTGCATTTCTTTAATTATCATCTGGATTCCTGCTTCACAAGTGGATTATATCTTGCCAGGTCTTTGCTAACAAACACAAGAAGAGTCCATTAAAACTAAAGAATCAAATGGTTTTTGAGCACTTCTTGTTAACAATCATTTGAAATGTGTTTTCAAATTATTAAGATTGCAAGACTGTAATGGTATAATTTTATGCTTGCAAATGTGTATTATGGTATGAATGAAAGATGTGAAGTCAAAGTCATTTGATCTAGATAGATATAAATATACGGCTGAGGCAGATTGACAATTTAATAGATAATAATAATAATAATAATAATAATAGTACAAAAATGAGATATTTTGATGTACTCTTAAAAAAGGATTTGACAACCCATAGCTAAGCATATGAAATATAAAATAACAATAGAATTAATAAAAATAGTTCAGGCAAGTTTAAAGTTATCCCATAAAACGGCGTCTTTGTTTCGAGGTCAAATTAACACTAAGTAGCAGATGCGCACTTTGAAGAAATTCAGAGTATGAACTGATCCTTGAGGTAATGAAACATAGTTGTTTAGTTAGTAGGTAGTTATGGTGGTTGCAGCTATATTAAAGTCCTGCACATGAAGGAGGAAGCAATCAGCGGTGCGTATAGACAACTGTTGTCAAAAAAGATGAAGCGCTGCCACAGTAACCCACGTGGAGACAGAGTTCTCACCAGAAGAGGCAGCCGGTAAAATGCAGAAGTCAAGATTTCATCAAACCGGTGTTGCTGCCCGAAGTTTTGCGGTGCCAGCACGGTGTATGAGTGTGTGTATGACATTTAAGGTGGGGTGTCTGTGGCACATGGGTGTGCCTGATAAATGTTGAGATATCACTCCCTCCAGCAAACCAGCCAACCAACACACACACACACACTCACACTGCAGACATGAATCATTGATTGCTGTAGTAGTGATTCAGGCAAAATCGATGGGTTTCACATTTCAGTACCTGAGTAAATCCGAGTGAGAGGATATCTTGAATTTCAAGAGCAGCAGAGAGAGAGAAATTGCACTCACTCACTGTAATGCCTGAAATTAATGCCCAGCTGTGCAGGGCAAAGTGTCGAACACCTGATATGCTTTGACAGCCTACACATCCAAGCCTCATGCAGTAACTGGAACACCTGTCCCAGTAAAATGATCCCTTTGGAGGAAGGACTTGTACCTTCAAATAAGAAACTTACATGAGCTGTATCGTTGCATGAATTGCTTTGTTACAATGACAAATATGAATGAACTGTCATCGTCATTAACATTTCCATTCAACTGAACCAAAGGAATATGTGTCAAAACAAATCAATAAAAGATCTTTGCAGTGCCTCGCCTTCAAATCCAACATCGCCCTCGAACACAGGACTGGCCCTGTGTGTGTGTGTGTGTGGGTGCTGTCATAAGACCTCACACAGGAACCCAGACAAACTGTCCTGTCTGTGCTGAGACTTTGAATGTGTGATTTGGTAGCATAATGTGTAGAAATTGTTGGACCCATCCGAGGACACAGTGAGCTGTGGCAGGTTTCCCGAAGATTTGCCTGTTGGAGAAGAATATAGACATCTGGGAAGGATTCAGCAACTACAGGGTGAAAAATATTTTAGACCACAGAACTTTCAAAGGTGCTGGAGTGTAGGAGGACAGCGAGTGAGTGCTGAAAAAGCACTTTTTGTAACCTCATATAGTGTTATTTCCCTTCAGCACACCACTCTGTGAGTACGAAATTTACTTACAGTAATTAATTGTGCTTCCATTAGCATAGACAGTAAACAAAATTGTATATTAATACATGTGAGGGGCTCTGATTGGTTGGTTTTCCTCAGGAGCCTGAATTCTGCCAGGTTCTGTCCTCATAGGATTCTAGCTGCATGCGCTGATGGTTATCGTAGACGTAATTGGGTGTAGGAACTTGGAAAAGCAGTGCTAACCCTGTTTTTGACCCCAAAACGGTATTTAATTGTCAGGTTTTCATACAGGGATGCTTTTCAACATGTTTCAATTACTTAGTTGTTGAGTTATTACCCTGATAAATATTTGAAAAAAGACAAACAAATTCTTTTCCAACTGCTTTGTCTATTATCGGGTCGCGGGCCAAGCTGGAGCCCATCTCAACAGTCAATGGGCGAGAGGCGGGGTACACCCTGGACAAGCCGCCAGTTCATTGCAGGGCAACATAGACAGACAAACAGCCACACACACACTCACACCTATGGGTAATTTAGCATCACCAATCTGCCTAGGCAGCATGTTTTTGGTGGTGGGAGGAAGCAGGCACGGGGGGAACATGCAAACTCCTCACAGAAAGGCCACAAGTCGGATTTGAACCTGTGACCTCCTTGCTGTGAGGCAGTAGCGCTTACCACCGAGCCGTCCTATTATAAATTACTTTGATTAATATTGGTTTCTAAAGTTATTGAGTCAGCATACTATTTGTTGTCCTGAATGTTCGTAAAAAGCGCCGAGCAAAGGTTTTAATGTTTGTGATCATTCCTCACAAATTTAATCCCAACAACTCCGTCAGAAATTCCATGTGTGATAATATGGGACATTTGACCTCTGATCTATTGTAATCTACAATCTTAGGGTAGGAACTAAATTTATAAGTGAGCAGGCCAGATTGCAGACTCATCAATAGCTTCTTCTCTTTTGAAATTAGCACACTATACAACCTGAGACAGTGGGATGAATAAGAGCGAGGAGAAGACTATGAGATTATGGAATGATGAAGCAGGATGTACAAACTGATGGAAACCACAGAAGGGACAGCAAGAGGCAGGAGTGGGTATTCACAAAAGGCTTTCATGTGGTGAGTATGTGGTTGTGGGAGCAGAATGAAAGGAGTGGGCATGTGGAGGAATGCAGTTACTGTGAACTGACACCCGTACATTATCATCTCTACACATACACATTCACACTCATGCACAAAAAACACGCATGCACGTATTCCGATAAGTGTGGTTAGCCTCATTGCTGGCAATGATGTAAGATAACTCTGTGGTTGAATCTCTATGGTTACTAAGTGGTTTCAAATGTGCTTTGATGTGCAAGAAAACACACCCTCTTCTGCAGCCTAATTGTTTCACATTGTCATCGTGATTAGGGACTAAATTTGAGCTCAACTTAATTTTGATGCACTTTGATGCGCTATATGATAGTACCAGCAACCTGCAACCAGCAACAAGCAACCAGTGAGCACAGTTGTGAAGGCAACTCATCCAGGATTTAGAGAAGATCATACACACGATGGGCATTTGTGCACATGTGCAAATGTGACGTGACTAAAGGGGCCACGTGCCCTAAGAGCAGTTTTCATCTAGCTACGCCCCTGGCCTACACACCCAGTCTTATATGTTTTTGCCACTCTGTTCCAGTCTGTCAAGCTGCACTTCTGCTGGCATTTTAAGGTAGCATTTTTATTTATTTCCTTATTTTATAAGGGTGCGTGGGTTGTCAAAATACTGCACATTTTAAATCCTGCAGAACACTAACCCCAGAAGAATGTGAATTTGAAAGTGTAACATGTTACACCTATAGAAATGGCTCTAAGTGAAAAGCAGCGGTTGTCGCCATTTGAGTTCATTTTATTTGAAAGAGGAGGATCGTATATGAACTAAACTGCATAATCTGCGAGGTAATTTGTGGCCAAATTCAAATGTTGGAAAATGGTGCACCAAGGGTTACTCTGAAAACAATATAACAAATCATCGCTTGGACCCCCCGCTGGGTTTAGGCTCAACATGTTTAATGAACTGCGCTCGAGTTCAATGAAATGCGACCATTAAATCACACGTGCTGATACCGCCTCACCTGAATCTGTGTAGCGTGGCCTGGCAAGGTCTCGGAAATAGTAGATGAAATCCAGGCAGTGTTCATTGTGCACTTCCCCCTTCGAGCAAAGATCTGAGAGGAGTTCAAGTGCCTTTTGACAAATCTCGTCATCTCTGTCTCCAGGCATTTCCCACCAGCATCCTTATACGTGGAGGGTCTCTTAGGCACCACTACCACGCCACTCCGACCGCGTGACAGTCACCTTGTGCACGCTGTTCGGCTTCTGGAATCAACCGCGCATCCAGCGGCACGCCTGCCGGACACCAGTGAATCGACGGAAGCGCGCTGGAAAGAACGAAAAAACGCTCGTCCGAGTGGTCCGGGAAGCAAACCTTCCCCGCATGTGGAACACAAAGAGTTTTTTATGTAACATTCATCCAGACAGCCGCCTCACGCTGCGGCTATACGGCGGAAACCCACCGGTTGAATCCACTCATCGCCAATGCGGCGCTGCGCGCTGTCCAAGGTGCTGAAATGCGCGCGCGCGCGCGCGCCTCAGAGCCGGACTCGCCACAGTGAACTCATCATGTCTTCACAGCTTCGAGTGTATAATCACGCTCTGGAAAAGTTGAGTGGTATTTTAACACTGCGAGAAAGCTGGCTTTAAGCGCAGTACCTCCAGCAAAAGGCCAATCACAGTTCCACTACCACGGTGTGGGTTTTTACGCGCTTGCACGGGACCAATCAACGATCGACACCGTTTTTTTTGGTTTTGTTTTTTCGCTTAGGGGAAATCAGTGGGTTTTTTGGGAAGATATTACAAGCGACAAGGCGGCACTTAAAATCCAAAGACGTGACGTTACATATGTTTGTAAGATAAGTTTATTTTAAATGCATTTAAAGAAAGCTTACCATTAACATCAGCGGAGTGAATCTTCTGTCAGTCGGCAGCTAAGAAATTATTCTTGTAATGACCGTCGGAAAACGCGCGCGCGCGCACAGACACACACGCGCACACAAAAAGAGGGACGATTCAAGGTGCGATTCTATAAGTAATAGTAATAATAACAACAATAGAAGAAGAGGAACTCTTTATTGTCATGCGTATATCACGTCGGTGCACACGCACGAAATGTCATATACTCCCTGCTGTGACATGCATGGCTGAAGGCACCGCCATGGTCAGTGCGCCTGGAGACCCCATGTGTAAATCAATTTCAAAAGGCACCATGAGTGAGAGGGGTGTTGCGTTGAGTGTCTTCGGCGCAGCATTCACGTGAAGTTAAGTCTTTCTGTGTCACAATAAAAGCGCCTGCAGGAAGTACCGTGCGTAAGCTGACTCAAGCTCGAGTCCAGTGTGGTTCTTCTCCTTGAGCTCGCTACAGTATTAAATATAAATGAAGGGGATAAAGGGCTCTGCGTTCAGTCAAAGCCGTAGAACCTGCTCCCGCGGCCAAACTAAAGATAAAACAGAGTCCCGAACCAACCCAAATGAGATCCGTAAACGGGACAGCCGGCCACACCAGACCAAACGGCCAAAACCAAAGCCCCAGGGCCGGCTGTGGATCACGGCGGTCGGCCGGTATTGGAGCGACATGCGCGCAAAGGTGCGCCAAACAGTACTGCGGAAAAAAACGACAGCGCGAGTGTTGAGAGAGAACGAGCGAGCCCCCAGAGCGCCTACAGGCAGCCTATTTATTAAGCTGGGCGGGGGCAGCGCTCCAGAACACCAAATGCATTAATAATGTTCGCCTTGCAGGCGTCTCAACAGACTCGTCTCACACAGAACCACTTGGGAATGTCATTAACATGCTATAAATGTAAAACTCATTCGTATCCTCTGAATGGTTGAGGGGGAGGGAGTTTTAATGTTTGCAGAGACAGGTAGGTGAAGGCGTTATCAGCGCTGCAAAGCGTGTTACGCTTGCATGTGTGCACATATGGGTATGCGTCTGTGTGCCTTCATTTTAAAATAAAATCACACAGTAAGTCAGCTTCCTTGGTGTCCATGGTAACCGTAAAAAAGACAGAACGCACTCGTCACCCATAAAAGATTGCCTGCCATATCTTCCACATCTTCCATTAATGTCCCATAAATATGCACAAATTAGTGTGTTACATATTAAATAGTTATTCAATACTTATTTAATTGGTTTTATTTGCAATTTTTCAATGCCAATTTACAAAAAAAATAGATTTGAACTGATGTTTGAACAATATAATATTTAAATTGAGAGTCAAAGATATCTGTGCTAGATTGAATTTAACACAATGTCATTCAAAAATGGCGACGTGCCTTCCATTTTGTTCATTTAAATATAACAGACCAGTTGCCATTGCTTATCTCTCCATGTGCGAGAATTAGTTCCACAATGACATCAACAGAATATTTGAATTAGACACTTGCTTGATTCCAGGGTTTTTTGTGGCAAGGTGCTAATGATTTCCTGAACACATGTTTTACACTGAATGAATCTTTGAGATGGAGACATCAGAAGTGTTTCCTTTTGTTTCAATATGTTTAACACGTAGATGATTATCATTATACAACCATTAAAACACACTCCCAGTTCCATTGTAATAGTAGCTTGTTAGAAGATGTGGATATAATTCATTTGAATATACAAAGGCAAATGTGAAGAGCACTGGATAACAATATAACAGATTAAAAAAAAAAAAAATTCTCATGTTATGTATAATTGCTGGCAAACACATCCTAGATGGGTGAACAGCATGTGACTACATAAGTGTTGAAGAGATTCATCTCTTGCTGCTTTCAATGGAATCTCACATCTTCTGCCTAAGCCTCTGAGCATTCTCTGAATCAAACAAAGTGTGGTTGTAGAGAGACACTGAGCAAAAAGGAGGAGGAGTGTGAGATGGAATTCTGTCTCATCTCAATTGCTCTTTCTTGGCATCTCTTTATCTCTATGGCTGAGGGAGATGTAGGCTTCAGCAGTCTGACTAACAGCAAAAGAAAAGGCAGGAGCATTTCAAGATATTTCTGTGTGTGTGTGTGTGTGGAAGAGAGCATACATACTGTGTATAAGGAGAACAATATACTCTATAATGTTAGGTGGATGTGTCGGGGGGAGGGGGGGGGGGTAAGAAGGAATATCTGTTAGAATGGGAAAAGAATGTGGCAAAACAGAGAGAGACATATTAACCATAAAGACAACAGAGGTTTCTCAGACTGGGATTTATGTTGCCATATATCTAGCATCCCTGCATGAAAGCACTGAACTATCACATTTTGATGTACATATAAATATAAATTTCTGCACAGCTGCAACCTTTTTTGTCCTAGAAATGGTTATACACAATTAAATCGATTACATTATACTGTATCAGGCTTCACTTGAACATTTTGTCCATAAAGTTGATTTGTTGAATGCTGGAAAAATGGGCAAGCTGAAGGATCTTAGGGGCCTACAGTTAGCATTCCAGCCCCGGAGCTAGCGCACAGACAAATGGGGAGGGAGGTGGCCTGGTCCAATTGATCAGGCTTACTTTTAAATTATATAGATGGACAGGGGTGATTAAATCATTTTCTGTGGAAGTGTCCATATGACGGATTATTTCTGCTTGGGTGGCTGAAGGAAGTCCAAACAATGTTAAGCAAGTGGTTACAATGTTAAGGCTGATCCATATATTGAAGTTATACTTTGTTTACCTTTCTCAGTTTAGTCGAATTAGCTGGAAAGTAATAAAGACGGGATCCAATCACACGAGGAGATAACGTGCAAGTCAAATGAACCCGCTCAATCATTCAGACAGTTGAGACGATATGAGGCGCCTCTCAGCACCGGCACGTTTGTGTGTAGTTAAGCTGCAATCTATTCAATTACACTGCTGTAAGGGCTGATTTTTAATGAAGTAGCCCGTCGCCATCTTGACAAAATAGAGAAAATGCCAAGATATAACTTGCTTTTCATGTGAGATGACTGTCAGTCAGTACTCAGTGTCTCTCAGTACAGCATTTGTAAAACAAGAGCATTGGCCGTGTCGACCCTATGACCAGCATAAAAATCCCAAATCACATTTATTTTGCCGTTTTTGAGAGAGCGAAAAATGTACTTGGCAAAGCTCCATTCCCCCATGACTGAGGAAGTTACAAATAATACCTGAAGACGTGAGCCAATAAATAAACAGTTCTGTCTCTGAATCCTTCACTTCAAAGTGGTCAGCGTGTAACACTCAGATTGGTATGATTTTTGAAATGATGGATGCTGAAAAATAATGCTAAACTCAGCTGATAAACCAGATAATTCTGAATACAGACCACAGCAGATCACAGCAGAGCTCCTGCCATGCTTTTTATTTCATCTGCACCAGAATGCACAGCAGTGACAAGGGACATGCCTCCAGATGCTTTGCGGCTCTTTATTGTGTTCCGAAGCTCCCAGAGCCAATGATATGCTACTACTTGCGGAGAATGTGTTCTGCACACATCAACAAGCCTTCATGTTTCCAATATGCAGCAGGGCTGCTATAAGAAATCAATAGCTGGAGGTAAGAACCCCTTCCATTAATCATCATCACTGTAGCTGCACAGCATAGTTGTAGCAATAACGAGCTGACATGCTGACACAGTGTTGCGAGCCGAATAGTAAGCGTTCATACAAAGGTGGTGATAATTTGGGTAAATATTGCTAAGAATTAGGTCACTCATTTGTGTCACATGCCCAGAATTTAAGGGTGGTGAAAAATAAAACATGAGCCTTCCACTATAATGAAATATAATACGGCATGAAGGTAAATATGTTATATCCTCAGGGGTATGTACAATAAAAAAACATGAATGTATTTTATTTCAGTGCGCTTTTCAATGAAACAGGGACCAAGTAGAAAAATACAAAGGCCTTTTAACGCTGATGAACAGGAAGGGATTTGTCACTGAACTTCATCCATCCGGTGGTGGTTGAGAAAGCAAATCATTTATTGGAAGATGCACAGTTAATCTATATAATCAGATCATACAAACATACAAAGGATTTGAACACGGTACCTTCTTGCTGAAGTGACAGCGCTAACCACTACGCCACCATGCAGCCCTAATAAAAAACGCATTCTAACAAATACTTCATTAACTTAGTAGAGAGGCAGTGTGCATTGATCTGTACTATATTGCTCAGGGACTGACGGAGACTCATATGCCTGCCCATCATCTCCTCTGTGATTAGCAGACCGCAAGCTCCTGAGCAAAGGAGGAGTGTTCCTTTGCTAGACTCCGAGCGAGGTTAACACCTGGTAAACCTGCTAAGACCCGTGGGAGCATCCTCCTATAAAAAGGATTTAGTTTGGAGTGAACAAAAATAGAATAAAACAAATGTGCCTGCGCTTACACACACGCACACACACACACACACACACATACACCTCCGTACACACAGCTCCCAGCTCCACAGTGGGAGAACTTGCTGACCTTGATCTGTACTTGTTTGCAGTATTATTCTAGCATATCAAGCATGTCTATCTCAGACACAACAAACTCAGAAATTAACATGACAGCTTGTTCTGCCTAAATCTAAAATATATCAGAAATCATTAGCACTACATAGAGGCCAATACTAAAATACAGTGTCAAACCTGCAGCTGGGCATTCCACCTGTTGCTTGTACTGCATGTGAAACAGTTTATCAAACCAACTGTATTGTCAGTGCATCGTGTACTCAGCCCCGGAGCTGTAAAGTAGACAATAAAGGGAATTAGCATTTGGAATTATGAGACCCTTTTGCATCGCTTTCTTTTGTCTCTGCACCACTGGGGAGTGTTGTTGCTTCGCTAATCCTTGCTCCAGTTTGAATAACTGGAATACAACATTTGTATTTGCTGCATGTTCTGAAGTGGGCCCCCAGTTTGGTCATGTTATAACAATGAAATGAAAATAATTTCCATCAAAACAGGGAAACTGACATCCCTGAATTGTATTTGTCACAGCTTGATAAAAACATTGGGGAATTATCATTAATCTCCATAACACCTGAACGTAATTTTCTTCATGGAGTGCAATCATTTTCTGATGACCTTTGTAATATAATCTAATTTAATTTGTGCTGTGAGCATCTATTAAATCCTCACCAATATTCTAATTAGGTGGAGGATGCTAATTCTTAACAAAAATGACATTGATATGCTTTGCACGTTGCAGCCTGTGATTGATAAAGTACTGTACTAACTATCCTCTTTGCGTAAGTGTAAGGGAGCAAGGTGGAGCTTAGACTTATGAATTGTGTGTCTGTTTGCAAGCATTCTGTGTTTCTGTAAAAGTGTGGATTTATATATATGCTGCATAATTCATGTTTTCTGAACTTGCAGAATGTACCAGGGGACAGTCATCTCATGTTGTCAGTAATGCTTTATTAGATAGAATCCATCTGATCGGACATTGCATGCATCCCCTGGGTTCAGTATGGTGAGCAATACACTACAAGCTTTACCGGTTGAATATTCTATAACATTAAGGATGACGGAATATTCTGATCAAATGTGAGATTTGTAAATATTTTATTCATTCATCATTGTGTTGAAGGGCTAGAGGTAGCAGTAGCTTATTTCATTTTAAAGGTCCTCTGATGCTTATGTTTTACCTTAAGGACAGGTGTAATTATGTTTTTTACTATAATAAAAGGAAAGGATGCTTCATCGCTGCTAATTTCTAACGTGGCCATTGTGTAATTTGTGAGACATCAACCATCTTCTTCTTCTTCAGGCTTTATCTATGGAATAATGTCAGGCGTTCACCTGCCACAGGTACAGTCTTCTTCATCTTCCCATCATTAAGTATACCTCCCGTCCTCCAGCTCAAGGTACACTGAAAACCAACCAACTTCTGCCTGAGTATCACACTCAGAGGGCAGAACAGCCAACTAGGCTGATCCCATTGCACCAAACCACCAGCAGCCAATCTCAGAGAGCCAACGATTATGCCCCCCAACCCACCCACACCCACACGGCCTGTTGCCGTGGTAACACTGCGGCAAGTCCCTCTATAGGTCTTATGTCTCCAGTTATGGTTGTCTGTTTCCATTTTTTGGTGTTGGAATTGATCACTATTCTGCTCACCATGTGTTGAATTGGGGCACTGGTGCGGAACAGCTGAGAATGGTTGGAACAGACAATGAAGCCCATGTTTTTTTTTTACAGAACTAATGAGAGGGAAAGCCTGTTTGGCTCCTTCGGGGTGAAAATTGTGTTCCATCCATGTGGAAATGGGCCACACAGATTTGAACGATGTGGCTCCTTGGAGTGTTCTTTCCACAGAGTTATAAAGGTAGCACATAAGTCGGGAAAGATCAAGTGGAATAGTTGTTATTTAGGTCAATTTCCAAGCAGAAACATTGCTTTTCCACTCAGTGGATTACATCACAGAATTAGGCTAATTAGGATATGGTGTGTTTGGGGTGTGGCTGTGAAGCAGCAGCATCGAACCTGTGAACAACAGACAAACAGCAATACCAGCTGTACTATAAAGCCTCTATTATGATTGTGTTAGTTTATTACACATTTATTACAAGTTTTAATAATCATTTAGCAGATTCCTCTGAGCTCAATGCCTGAAAACTAACAGGGAAGGATTTCATGCAGTGAATGGAAGCAGTTCTGTCATATTGTGGTCAAGATATTCAGAGACTACTTTTATAAATGTGTAATAGATTTCTCTACAAGCTCCATGTGCTCAGACGATCTTCTCAATTCACTCTAACAGATCTACATCAATTTCTCCTCATAAACATGGAAAATACAGAGAAAGAAATTATGGGCGGCCATGCATTAAAAGATCTTTTGAAATGTATGACAGATAAACAAACTGTTTGTATCTATTTCATGTTCAGCTGAATCTTCCAAGCATGCAGCAACACTCCAAACACAATTACAAGAAGCAAGAGTTATATTACCTTTAATTTAATTTATATATTTAAATAATGGGGAAACAAGAGAAAAACAATATGAAGAAGCATTAGTAGGAACCATTGCATGCTCTGGTGGTGCTCTGGGATCCATTAGCTTGTGTAAACAGGTCATTCCTCTGCTGAGCTCTACTCATTTGCAGATAAGCTATCTTTGCTCCTACTGCTCACACTAACTGAGCGCAGTCTGGTCGGTGCTAAAGTATATTTGGTGCCAACAAAATGTGCCAGTATACTGTAAATCTATTTATTGCAGGGAATCGTTTTGAACAGTAAGAATTCCCCCATTGATGGCGATGCAAGAAAAAGGTCTCCTGCTGCACCAACAGCACCATCACGCCCCCCGGTGTCCCGTATGCTGTTATGTGGCCTGCCTGCTAGGTGTGTGTGAACCCTTTGTGTCATCGACCACGTTGACAGTGAGAATCTGCCATGAGGAATGCTTTTTTAAATTGATCTGTAAAGCAAGCCCATATAATGTTCCTTTTGACTGCAACGAGAGTGAGAGAGAGGGAAGTCTGGAAATCCCTGCTCAGACTGATGCCCCGGTGACCCCTAGCTCCAGATAAGCGGTTGAAGATGGGTGGGTGATTATCAAAGTCGGTTCCTGGTTATCATTAAAAATCTCTTTCAATAGTGTAAAAGAGCTTACGCCCTGTTAAAGATAAAAATGCTTAACAGTTTTGCTTTCAATGATTATATCAGTATTTTTGATTGAAAGGCAGCAGTTTCATAAAGACAGGTATGTGAATCGACCATAAAAGATAGTTAGTTTTACAGATACTGTAACAGCCTCTCGCAAAAAAAAAACCCAAAAAGTGGTGATCGTTCAGCTGCTAAACGCAGAAAACTGTAACTTGTGTAAAGAAGAAGCCATTATTCCAACATAGTGGACAAGATATTTGGAATTTTTATAAGCTCAGTGAAAAACAGGCTAAACGAGGCCACCCAGAATATAAATATTAATCAGCATCCACAGACAGAGGAATCTTATTTTAATATCACAGACATGCAGGGCCGACTAACATAACTTCCTCTCTGGATTCCTTTTTAAGTCTCTGTCCAATATTTGAACTGCAGCTGGGCTACAAAACCCCCAGCCTGTGTTGCACTTGACCGGCTGCGGTCCTGTGGGGTTCTGACCAGATCATACAGGAAGAAAAACAAACACATATCACTTTCCTTTTTTTTTTTTAGCCCATGCACCGCTTGTCACCAGCTCCGCGGCAATTTCTGTTTAAACAGCTCATTCACAGCCGAGATAATTCTCCTTTGATGTTTTCCTGATCCGTGAAGTGTGTAGGCTTCCCCCACGTATGGTTGTGTTGGCATAGAAACAGCAATACCATTGTGATGTGTGTTATATTTTTCACCCCTGTTCCAGGCGCTCCATAACCTCCTCCCACAAATTACACCAAAGAGTAAAGAGGGGTTGGTGTCTTTCAAGATGTCACGGTTCTCCAGCCTCCACATTCCTTTAAAAATGAAAGGGCACCCTATTTGTTCAGCATAAAAAGACATCTTAATAGAGTTTAGTTTCTCAAATCCTTTATTTTCAGATTCATTTCTTGTTCTTTTGTACTTACTACAGGTTATTTTGTTTACCAATACATGGATTATAAAATTCTGCGTACTTTAATTTCGGGCATTTTTCAAGTATTATTTTCCACTCTGGAAAGCTCTGCGAAGTTTGAACAGACAACCAAAAGAATGACCCGTTTTGACAGAAGACATGCAAAGTTGTTTATCGCCATCTAGTGGCAGCAAAAGAGAACCACATCGGCTGCCCCCCCCCAGCCCAAATGAAGAATACAGATCCAGGTGACAAGATGTCACATTTGCTTTTATTGTAAAGGTGATAATATTCCAAAATATTAATATGTTAGAGGAACAGAAGAAAGAAAAAGAGGGGAAGTAATCTTGAAAACATCGACACAAGACTTTGGTAAAAATCTTGGGACACATTCTTATAAAAATAAAATACACAACAACAACAAAAACAACTATTTTCTAAACAAATAATATATAGTTCACTCATGGTATATTGACATGTACAATATTATAGCTGGCCAAATAGTCAACAGAATGTTTTGTGTCCAAGAAACAAATCAACAGTTGAAGGTATATAAAACACTGGAATGGCTGCAGGGCACCTGTGCTTTCAATGTCTGGAATATACTGTGCTATTTAAGGATACCACAAAGATATAACAGGTCTATATTATTAAATCAATTTTAATCCCATACGTATATTTATTTATGTATATATCATATCACATTAAGTTTAAAGTCACATTGTAGCACAGCTAGTTCGAACGCACAGAAGAATCGTTTAAATCGTCCTAGTTTAAATCCAGAGTTCTGCAGTGAGATCTTTACATGTACTTTCTCTTCATGATAATTGACCTGAGCTCTGTATTTAACCAATACAGATTCAAGTTGCCATTTTAGCCCTCAACAAAGTGCATTGGATCTTTGTGTGACAATGTCCCGTGTTCCCACTCCTACTGTCACATCTCTCGCTCCATTCGGCACCGAACCCAATTCCCCTCTTCCCTCCTAGCAGGGGTGCACGTTACAAGCCCTGATCTCCTTCCTGTCCTTGCAGCTGGAAAGCTGAGCAGTCTTCAATTTTTGCTTCGCAGTCATGAGCCGTTCTTGAATGCCTCCACCACATAGCTTGGTACATTCTGTCCAACTGGACCACGGTCTCATTTTACACCCTAAGAGATGGAAATTTAGGAAAGGACAGACTGTTAGAATAATGTGCGTCACTGTAGTTCTGAATGTGATAAGTGTGATGGTGGCAACCTGGATGCTCAGAGGTGACCTCAGCTCTGCCCTGCTTGCTCCTCCTCTTCTCGCGCTGCTCCCTGCGCCGTCTCTTCTCATCGCTGTTAGCCTGTCCTCGGCGGCACTTCCTGACCTTACACTTCTTCCTCTGAACGGCTTCAGAGCAGGGATCTCCTCCGAACTGAGGCTCCAGCTTAGCGACGCGTGTCCGGATCACGTGGCCTTTCCCGCAGGATTTGTTGCACTGTGACCACTCAGTCCACTCTGACATGACGCAGTCGATGGCTGAAGAAACAGAATCCGACACAAGAATGACGAGATATAGAGGGTGCACATGAAGCGATGTCCAGGGTGTGCATGAATTGTATCTTATATTATAGAGAACGCTTCTGGTTTGCTGTAAGATAAGATTTGTAAGATTTGTTTTGACATAATCACTATGAAAAAATAATAATATAAGCATTAGCAGCGGGAAGCATTAAACCAACAACATGGTTGGATAGATGCATACAGCAAATTACAATAGTAACGATGCCAGAGAAGCTGAGAAGTTCCGTTCAGCAAGGAACTGGAATAAATATGATATATATGTATGCTTTTTATGTTTAAAATATGCGTCATGCGTGCTTGCGCAGAAGGTGATATTACATCATATCATATTTTACAATCCGGATGAAATACAGTAGTGAGATAGAGGTCCCCGCCCTACATGACTGTGTTAAATACCATAAACATCGGCCAATAATCAACAGAGATATTGAGAAACAAATCTTGAAGCTCCACTGACTGCAAAGTTAACAAAGATTTCAAAGTGATCCAGAATCTAGGATCTCTTCTGGATAATCACCAAAATATAAGCGACTGTTCCAAACATTTCTTGAATATTTCATCAAGATTCATCCATAACCTTTTGAGTTATCTTGCTGACTGACAGACAGACACAGACAGACAAACCAACGCCTCACAGAGGTAATTACCATGTCCTTGGTTAGAAAAGGACATGTCAGGCTAAACATTTCAGGTCTGTCCCAGCATTTGATGCACTAAATGAGGGTTTTCATAGCACACAAACTCATTTGTGACTCACAAACAAGCAAACAAAATAAACAGATCTGGTTTGTACGTAGTTCTTTGTGCCAGGGTCACATAACAAACATGAAATTGCCAATAATTTCCATAAATTCTACCTGTGTTTGTTTTTTTTTTATATCATTACTTACGACACTCCGGTAGCATACACTTCTCCACCTGCTCTAACTCTTCTGAGCACTCTCCCAGCTCCAGGGGTGACTTGAGCATACGCTGCCGTGTCCTTAAACCTTTGCCGCACGTCACGCTGCAGTCGCTCCATTCGGACCACGGCGTCAGCATGCAGGGGATGGTGTCTGCACACAACAACGTTCGCTTACCTGTCACTTCTTGTTCTCACATTTGCATTTTACTTTGAAAAGAAAACAATGTTAACGGAGTCAGAGAAAGAGAAAGACGTAATTTAGTCATGAAAGACACAAGAGGAAAAACATAACCCTAACCTGCCGTGGGTTAGGGTTAGGGTTATGACTCACGACAAGCTGCTCGTGAGTAAACTAAAAGTAATTTATCTCATTAGTGCTACTTCCATGTATGAACAAGAGTTGGAGCACAATTAGGCTACCAGCCCCTTTAGCACCTAATTAGACTATTTTCTCAGGATTTGACGTGTAGGAGGTGTTGGGATCATTGCGGCCCTTAGAAATCTGCTACGTACGACATTCTGGCATCATGCACTTCTCCACTTCTAGTACTTCAGCCCCACAAATGGAGCCATCTGCCGGAGGTATCTTCACCATGCGCTCTCTCCTCTTCATGCCAAGACCACAGGTGGCGCTGCAAGCATCCCATTCACCCCATTCCGTAACTAGGCAACTGCTGGGAGCTTAGACCCCAGAGGGAAAAACAAAGGTACAGTAATTCTACAGACCTTCATTCATTGGATCCATAGTTTAAATGAAGAGGACACACTCACAGCATTCCTCATTGACTACACAGTTTTCATTCTCCTCTGTGGGCAAGGTGCAGAGTGAGCCATCATCAGGGAACTGCTTCACGTAGCGCTCCCGGGAACGTAAACCCATCCCGCAAGACAGACTACATGGTGACCAGGTGATCCATTCTGACATCATGCAGGTGGAGGCATCTAAGGTGTTACAGGGCAAAGGTGGATATGTCAGCATGCTTTCAAGGATTCCATTGATTTTCTGAGAGGTGCTGAAATCATACTTAATTCAAATGTTGCCCTTGCAAAGTCTTTGGTCTTTGAACACGTGCTCACCCTCATCACTGCATCCAGGTCCCATGCAAGGCTGAAAATCCTGCGTGTGTGGGCAGGGCACGCTCAAGTCCAGCTGGGCCTTCAGCATCCTCTGCCTCATTCGCTTGCCCTTTTCACATGTGGCCGAGCTGCAGGCAGACCATGGAGACCAATTGGAGTAGATGCAGGTCTCAGGAGTGTCATCTGTAGAATAGTAAGGGGACCAATATCACCACTACTTTCATGGCAAACTGCTTTTGGAAGCTGCAGAGCTAGATAGAAGCAAGGTCGAACCTTCTTCTTTCTCCTCCTGGGCAATATCTGCAACGATGTCGTCCACATTGTCTGGCACGATGTTGCACTGCTCACCCTGGGGGGGTTGGGGAAGACACAACAGTGTTTTCATTTTTTTTCCCCTTCACTTTGTATCTTCTATATGTTCTTAATCCCCTTTCTTTGTATGACAACCCCGCTAACATCATTGTATAGATTATCTTAATTCTACAAAGATTTATTTTGCATGTGTGAAGAGGCTTAATCTCCACCGCTGCCTCTAGAGGCTGCTAAAGGACTTCCAACCTTTTATCCCTTTCACAGGGTTCATCTCATTAGCGACAAAAGCATGATAGGGAACGATCTGTATTTCACAGGGAGTGAATTGTAATACGGTACTTGCCATATTAGTTTAAATCAACCATTACTTTTGTGTTGTATTGTCTTTAAAAGTTCCCTTTCGATGTTGAAACACAGCTTATTAGTCTGGATATAAGACGGCTCTGACAGTAATGGTTATTAGTCAAATGACTAAACATGCATCGTGCTATGAGGTGACTTAAAAATGTATCACATTTCAAAGTTTGTACTACAGGTCTGCACAAGGGTCCTGCCTATAAGTCAAACTACGACATCTCTTAATTGTCAATGGATGTGACGTATTTGTGTTCCTGACATGGATCCCTGCCAGACATCTTTGGACTTAGATAGAGGTCCCCGCCGTGCAGGACTGTGTCAAATCCAATAAACATCAGTCGATAATCAACCGAGATATTGAGGAACAAATTTTGAAGCTCAATTGACTGGAATGTTAACAAGATTTTCAAAGTGACCCAGAATCCAGGATCTCTTATGGATCTTCACTAAAATGTTATCAACTGTTCCTGGTCAGATTCCCAACATTTCCTGAAAATGTTGGGAAGATCCGTCCATAACTTTTCAATTTATCTTGCTAACATACAAACAAACAAGCAATCGCTGGTGAAAGCCTAACTACACGGCGGAGGTAATGATGGATGTGAGCAGTAACCAACGAATAAAGTAAAAGTGATGAGTCCAGCAGAAAACAAACAGCACAGACCTATTTAACTTATTTTTATGTCTGCTTGTTTGCTGTGAGAGAAAAAATAGCTCCACTGGGTTCACTGCACTTTGTAATAATACAGCAAATACATTTCAAGCCTTGTTTACTTCATCACTGTGATTCATCTCAAACATTATATGATTGTGTGAGTGTTAAGAAATGCTGTCATGATACAATTAAATACCAAGTACCTTTCGGGCAATGCGTTCAATCACCACCCTGGCTGTGGAAGTGATGGCGCCCCCTTCAGGGTCATAGAAAGGGCTCTGTGGATGATCCAGACTCGTCAGGGGGCGGATCTTTTCCTGAGGTTCAGTGGGCTTGTTGGGAGACTTAATAAAGGGCAAAGACATGAAGGTCATAAGAGATTTTTAGAAAATGACACAACGAGATCTTTGGGAATTTAAAGATATCCTTCTGTCAATAGAAGTAGAATCAGCACAAAGTCGGTAAAAGTTAAACAAAGGACAAACAAAGTTTGAGATCAGCTTCAGACTGTCATAGTTTATATGGGAGATGCTTTAATTTGTCAATTGTAAAGGTCTGCCAGCATGGGGTTGATAGAGGAATCACCGCCAGAGGCTGTCTGGAGGCAGAAGAACGTCTCATCCTTTATCCCCCCCGCTGAGGGATGAAAAGAAAGAAAGAAGGAAAGAGAGAGAGAGATTAACCACTAATTAAAGTAAGTAATGGCATAGGAGAATGTATCTCTGCTTTAATAGAGAGCCATTGCTCTGGACACGAACTGTGAAGGGTAGAGTTATTTTCAAGGATTATGGAACTCCCTGTAAACCAATGCAGAGAAGGCAAGTGTGTGTTTTTGCCACAAACACAAAGAAGAAAAAAAAAACAAGCCAAATGAGGGATCTGAGTAATAGTCAAATTATTCCAGAGGCTGACCAAAACAGGCCAGAGAGTACAAGTTCATTGGGTTCACAAAGCACAATGAGGAATCAGCCAAAGGTTTCTGCACAATATCATCATCAAATTTGTGCACATGGTCCTCTAATCCCTTCGTGTTAACTGGAAATGTTGGACATGTAGCATACGGCGCACCATGGTAAGGGTAGGGAGGGGAAGACGTTCAAGGCCGTTAAAGAAGAATCGGAAGGGTAATGACACTTAAATTGTTGCACACTGGCATCATATGAAGAGGGGAGAGAGCCGTTGATTGTGAAAGCCAGAGGTCGGACGGATGAAGGAAAGGTTGCCGGAATTACCAGGTCAAAATGTGGCCGTGAAAGGAAGACTCAGCTGGTGATGAGAGACAGGAGGAAGGTCAAATGGTGCAGAGAATAACAGTTTTCTGAAGGCTAGGATGATACACAGTAACTCATATTACACCAATTCAAACACACGCTGTATGCTAAATGCTAAATTAAATAAATGGCATCGTTAAAGTTTTCACTGACCTCATATGTCACCCCACTGTCAGTACCCGCATCCCAAGGGATCAGGTCTTGGATCACCTTCTGGACCCAACCACACTCTTTGGTACACAAGTCTTCAGCAGACAGCCCCACATTCCAATCTGGACTGGGCCCCAACATCGTCAGGAAGGACATGATGTGACGGGTCCGGTCGACGGAGAATTCAGCAGAGGGCGCGGCCCGACTGAGGAAGAGAGCGAGAATGAAGTGATAGAAGTTGTGTCGGACTTTCATGTACAAATGACATGCTCACAATGTTGAGTCAGCATGTTAAAAGAACAAAGGCACTGCAGTACTTGCAGAAAAAAGTGTCCAAAACACAGAAAGGTAGGAAAAGGATCTGCATCTATTTTTAGATGAGCTGTGAAAATCTAGAATAATCAGCTGATGAGATCCTCAGGATTGGCGGTCAGCAACTTCACACCTGTGCATCCTGTAGCTATCATTAACACAACATATACATTATTCTGTCAGCATTCAGCTGGTGAGTCGAGTACAGACTGAAGTCCAGTCTATGTTGAAAAACTGGTTAATTACATTCAACTTGACTATCTTGCCCAAAACTAATATGAATATGTTTACCTCCAATTATGATGCACTATATAAATTGCAATCTTTTTTCTTGGTCTGAGGAGAATAGCCAGTAATGGATGAAGTAATGGGGAGAACGGAACCACAGGTAAGAGATCATTAAAGCCCATGAGCTCTACGATTCTGGATGCCGCTACTGTGACAGGTAGGCCAGACATCTGCCTGATTCATTACAATGTAAATAAATAAAAGAGGGATCACCTGATGGTTATTGTAAGAATTGCTTACAGAATTCAGAATTGGGCAAAGATGCATTGTGTCTAAAGTTGCCATCATTCTGTTCACGTTACAACAACCAGACCACATCCTGAAGCAGCAGCTGGATTCACATACAAACCTGCCCGCTTACAGGCTTTAATTGGGTTTGTGTAGGTCACAAGTTCTGAATCAATTTCCATCGCTACTTTCAGTAAACGAATCTACACTTCAACTCTGCTTCCTTCCTTCCTTCTCATAAAAGATGAAGAAATAAATCAACTTCCATCTGTCTCATCTTCAAAAGTATAGAGCAATTTAGAAATCCACCATTACCCCACACAGGTTTTCTTTTTTTAAGGATCACAGCCTGAAGGGAGCTGTCACGAGGGAACTGCAGTGCTGTAAGTTTGAAGGAAGCTCCTTCAACATATTGGATTTGAAGATGCAAACTTCTCTCTAACTAACTATCAAAAAATGGATGGCAACATATTTTTTTAAATTACATTCTGAAACATGACACTTTCAGCACTAGCTCAGACGTTCTACATCTTTGTATGCAGTCTTCTCTTCCTCCTTTATTCATAAATACTCATGAACCGATGCCCAGTTCAACTCTGACTTCACTTTGCAAGAAACACCCAACACTAGGTTATCGAGTCTCGCTCTATTGATAACAATTATGTTTTAAAAACACTTGTTTCATTGTGGCATTTCAAGCCTCCTCCAGAGGAACTTTTATGCTCAATATTTCTGTTGCATTTTTATTTGTTTTGTGGTATTTTTTACACCTGCAGCAGCATAAAATGCCAATCTTGGGGAAAATAATGAATACCTTTACTTAAATTACATTTATTATTATTATTATTATCTTACATACTAAAAATATAATTTTCTTGTTAGGATTACAAATGACTAAAAACTGGATAGGTTATTTAATCTTCTTGTGGTTAAATTTCTAGCGTGTGCCTAAAGCCGGAAAAAAGTAAACCTTATTGATTTTTATGGGTTTTGTTTTGTTTTTTTCTTTCTGATTCTGATGACAGCATATTGTTTAAAAAAGTTATTATTATTTTTAATAACACTCTTTTAGATAGGAAGGACACAAACTGAAAGTGAAATGAAATGAGTGGAATTCTGCCACATTCTTGCTTGTGGCATGTAGGACTTCTCAGCAGAACTTTCATGGTGGAAAAATACTGCAAATAATGTGTAAATTGTGGTAAAACTTTAACATCCAGCAGCACAGTCAGTAGCAGATGTGAGGAGAGCGGGATGTGTAACTTACACGTTCAGTGGTTGCCAGGCTGGCCATTGTGCTTTCATTTTAATGACAGTCAGGATGTCATCACCCTAGAAGTCAGAAAGAATTAACTGAATTGGATGAATAAGTTAAAGGACAGCAGAAAAAAAAGACGAGATCAACATTCACTCTTAAATCACAAAATCAGAAACTCTTTCTCAATACAACTTTATCTAGGTAATGTTACAGATATTTTATATGCATGTAGCTACTAGCTACTATAGAGAAGCGTCAATCATCTGCTGTGTCTATTCAAGAGTGACAAATATCAGAAGAGAGGGTGATAATGACACTTTTTATAACTTCATACAAGTGTGCTACAAAGTTTAATGATTGGAACTGTAATGATTAATTGGTGTAATTACACCACATCATTAGCTTAGCATTAAATTATTTTAGATTTAGAATTAGAATTTCAGTAACCAAGCAGAACTGTGCCTATACTGTATCTGCTTTTATTCGCTACACTGTTAATGCAGGGGCCAAGATAAACAACTCACAGAGAGGACAGAACTCCTTTGGTCAAGTGCATGTAAAATCTCTTTTATATTGTTCCTTCCACCTTGTCAAATATTTCCAAAAACATACCATCAAATTCAAAATGTTCATGATGTGTTTTAATAATTATGGTAATGAAGCATAGCTGCCTTGATGAAGTTTAAATATTGTCAAATTGTCATCACCAGACAACCATATTCCTATTCAATAGCACCTCTAGTTAGCATTGTATTGCAGCATTTTCTGGCTGCTCTTAATAGCAAGAAGATTTTTTCATCCACAAGTCCCTTCCCACATAAATCAATAAAATACTGTTCTTCTTTCCTAAGTAAAGCAAATCTTATTTTCTTGTTTGGTGCATATATTATGGTTTAACCTGTTTCAAAGATAACAAGGAAGGCACAGGCAAGACCTGAAAACAATTTGATGTCTCGTTTTTATTTCGTATCAAAATGACCCGCAGTGTATGAGTTTTCCTTGCTGAATTAAAAAGCTGATTATTAACACAGATAATTAAAGTAATCCAATCAGCTGATTCTTTTTTTTCTAAATGCAATCTTCAATTTGCTTGTGTGTGCCAGAGGCAAGCAGAAACGGGTAGGATTTCAAAGACAATGTGCAAAGCAGCCATTCTGATACTCAAATGGAGTAACTGATTTCATGGATGTCAACAATCCACTGAACAAGTAGCATATTGTTTGCTTCTCCTTCTCAAAAATGTGTTTGCTTTTAAGAGAACCTGTTATTTATTTCCACTAATTGAACATGGAGCAGAAAGAAAATATCGAATTCTGCTGTGTCTCGTAGGATGACAGCAGCCGGACAGCCTTACAGAAACTCATTAGAAGTGTTTATTTAACTTATAGGATTCGGTATGGCATGTCATTTATCACTAAAGAGCCCGTGAACTGTGCGACACTGTGACATTTCAATTTCTGTGCTTTCCAATTTTAATTCAATTACTTATATAGTCTGTTTAATGAACCCGAGTCCCACCAGCCTCCTTCAGATCAAAACAGTCAAAAAATAATGCTGATTTACTGCACAAGAATAAATGCATTCACTAAATATGGTGCTTTCCTCATCGTGGGTGAGAGTAGGAACGTAGCTTGTCCAGTAAATCGAGAGCTTTGCCTTGTGGCTTAGCTCACTCTTCACCACAAGAGATGCCACCCACATCACCACGCAGATGTATCCCCAGTTCGCTGATCAATCCACCGCTCCCTTGTTTCCCCTCATTAATGAATAAGATCCCAAGATACTTGAACACTTTCACTCGTGGCAGCAACCCATCCCTGATTTGTAGGCAGCAATTCAGCCTTTTCCAATTGAAAATCCTGGCCTCAGAATTGGAGGTGGGATCACATTTCTTATTCTGGTACTGGAGAGAGGAGAGTCTACCCGTTAGTCCACACTCAAACTCAGGAGGAACAATGCATTTTTGTATTATTTTTTTACATTTATAATATTTACGTATAATGGGCTTTTTTATTTTTTTAATATTCATCTTGCAATCTCCTAAAACGTGCCTTGAAAATCAATACAAAGTTATTTTCGTGCTGCCAAACCCTATTTGTGTAGCCAACCGTTTTGTGCCGATGCATCATGTTGTGCTTCATTCATCAGTGTCAGACAACAGCAGCCTGACCCATCTGCCAAACTGGACAAACACCAAGGTTCGCACCATGGCACAAAATGTAACTTATTAAAATATTCTACACAGAAAATTGGCTCCCATTCAATTATCCCAGCATAGTCCAGTGAAGCAAAGGCACATTTATCACTGCCAGGACATGCCAAGACATTGGCAGTTGTGTCCAAAAACTGCAGGAGTCTTTGGTGGTTGGCAATGATCATGTGCAGTTTAATAAAAATTTGAAGCAAAGAAGAAATCATGCATTTCTTTGCAAGGTAAGAAAACTGACACCAAGTGAAAATTAGCCACCGGATTGTGATCCAATCGTCTTGCTTTATGTAAGAAATGCATTTAATCTAAAGGACCCATAAAGTTATCCTATTGCATTGATGGATACTTTATTTTAATGTTAGAGTACGAAGATATTAAAATGTTCTTCTCATCATGAACTATTAAATAGTGACACTGCAGGCTAGACTTGAGGCCATTGTTTGAGGCCTCTGAACCAGAGGCCAGGCTGATCGCTGGGCTGGAATAGTCCAGCCACATCTCCTCACACTGGGGACATCAGGCGTGAAATTGGCAAAACGTGCTGAGGTTGCAGTTTTTAAAATGCCCAGTGCCATTCGGTGCACGCTTCTCCCATTAGCAACCCTGGGTTCTTTTTCATTTCTTCCATTTGTACGACAATCTGGAGGACGGTTCTTCTTCCTGCTCACAGGAACCATCCTGCTTGTCAGGCAACATAGTGTTTCACAGTGATTGGTTGGAAGAAGGATTTATCTGCATGTGTCATCTATAATTCTTATATTTAATGGACAATAGCTAGGGAATATATTCTTGTTTGTTTGCATGTGAAGCAATACTTTATGTGCATATGCATTTCCATGTGAATGGCGTCTATGTGCATGTTGCTCTGTGCCTCACCTGAGTCTTTTATTGACCAGGTAGCACGCCCATGTGCCTGCTCATGCATTAATTGGCTCGTCAATGTCAACCTGGGGCTAGATGGAGTAAATTATATGTCGATCCACTACTAAAAAAAAACATGCTCAAATAAAGACAGAAAAGTGAATTATTTCATCAGATTTATATGCAGTAGCTGTGCATAAATTTGTGTAACTGTGGAAACAGTATTTTTGTTCCTCTAGCTCACTTGGCCTTCACCTCTTTCTATGTGTGTCAACTGTTCAAAGTTTGTTTTATTGTCAATTCAGCAGCATGCACTATAGACACACAGAGGATTGCAATTCTGTTTCTCTCAGACCTTAGGTTGGTGCAACAACGAGCATTTATAACTAATAAACAATAGAAAACTACACTATTCGAAAAAATTGACTACAATTTAAATAGAATGTATGGTAAGGCACAAAACAGTTCTTCAAAGGCCGTAATGCAATTGTGCAATGATAGAGAGGACAACTGAATAATGAGGGATATTGAATGCTGTCAAGAAGGTTTGAGCATTTGATCAATTCAACCACCAGATCAGAATTTGTCTGCAGGATGATCTACGCTGACGACAGGAACTCCATCATAAATACACATTTCTGAGCATAGATATGAATATTTTATGTGTAGGTAGTTTCTTTTTTGTAAGATATTTGCACAATGGGCCTCATAATACGTGGGGAAAAAAACCCATATCTCCACCTTAAAGTGGAGTCCTTTCCAGAACAGAGAATTGTTTGTATCAATTAGAGAAGACCCATCATGCACTGCAGATGACACACTCTGTAATCTTAGAGGGAAAAGATTCATGTTGCATGAATAATTTCCATTTTGTCATGACAAGCGCAGTGAACCTTCATTTGTGATGCACGATTTAGCGTTCTAATTCCCTGTTAGGCAAGAAATGGCATTTAACCAGGCATCATGCAGATAAGAACAGAGTCCCAGATTAATTGGGTTTCATGTTGGCTGCTAGCTCCTCTGACAACTGTTAAGGTTTAAAATCAATATGGGCAGCAAGGTGGCCAAGCAGCAGTGCTTTTAATCTGCGGAGGAAATCATTGTAAACCTTCTTCAGAGTGCGTTTAATCTGAACGGATTTAAACTTCATTTGGAGTAATAGCATTGTTTTACTTCCAAAAGCACATATTGACAAAGTCTAAAAAGCCATGCATCTCAATTGAAACACCTTTTAGTTGGGAGTATGGTCAAGAGCACAAATTTAATTGCCCATTTTTAATATTCACCAGTGACAAGATGAAGAGACTGACGGTGGATATAGTATAATAAAGGCCATTAGTCCTAGGAGAGCATGGACTCTTCAAGGATGTGGTCTCTCCACAACATTGTTGGTGCTCATATAAATTCACCAATTACAGATCTGCTGCAATTAACTGCCGCTGAACAAATGAACACGATTGTGTTTCGTGGCTCGAGTGTTGGTGTCGACTGCTTTACACTGTAAGCTAGGCTTGATTTACATTCTGTTTCATGTCATTGTGTGTGGAAGGACAATTCCTCCAGTGCTATAGATAGATGTAGTGTAGTGATCATATGGGATCAGGCTACATCACTGTCTTAATATGGAGACAGATCTGTAGGTGCAGGTTCCCAACGCAATTAAACAAACAGTTGTACACTCAAAAACAAATTGACTTTATGCATTTTAATCTCACATACATGTATTTTAGACACGATTACATAACATGCATTGGTTTATAATCAAATCCAGTCAATGTGAAAAATGACTGGCCAATGATTAAATTGATAACTTTCCTAGATATTTCAATTATTGCATACAAGTGGGAAAACTTTGCACAAACATGATGTGTTTATTTGTGCTTATTATTAAATTGTATAATTTCTTTCTGCCTCGCATTATAATAATAAAATTGTATTCACTTACACTGAGCCTATGCAGTGAATTTAAATGGAAATGGGCTTTTATTTAAAACACTTACCGGTACATGCAATTCATGGGTATATTTATGTATTTTTTGGGTCTCACGCCAACAGAGTCAACCTGACACTGAAGCAAAAGGGAAGATGAGACTGCTGCATAAATTGCCTCTATCATTCACACATTTCATGGTGATAACTTATACTAATGGCTGTTCCAGCTTC
The DNA here is from genome assembly GCF_040956055.1 of Brachionichthys hirsutus. NCBI lineage: Eukaryota > Metazoa > Chordata > Actinopteri > Lophiiformes > Brachionichthyidae > Brachionichthys > Brachionichthys hirsutus. The sequence goes on from NC_090897.1 coordinate 5,232,098, forward strand.
CGGCAGCTATGGACGGCTTCTACAGCAGGAATACACCCACCGGAAACAGCTAATTCTGCCTTTTCAGCAGTACAATTTTCTCCTATAATCATCACGGGAAAGTGATCATTGGTAATTATGATGCAAATACCGCTGATATATTTCATCTCATGAATGTAGCCAGGAAATTGCATTTCCTCTGATATGCATATAACTGGCAATTTGATTCTGAAATATCTCCTCTATCTTTTGCTGTCATAAGAGTATAGATCCATTACCGAAAACAGATTTATTGAGGCTGCTTAATGAATAAAAGACTACACTACTTTATAAAAAAAAGATTTATTGTATTTGCTGGTCTAGATCTTATTTTGTTCCATACAAAGTAAAACATTAAGAAGAATCAGTGGTTCAGCTCTGCACAGTCTGTAATCTATCAAGCACACACACAATGTTATCCACCGCAAATGCAGTACAAGTACTACGAGAAGGACTCCCACTAGTATTATAATCTCATCTCATAAGATGCATAGTTCAGTAAACATGTGAGGCATGACATTCTCACACAAAAATATCTATAAATACATCTACTGTTTGTACTCCTCTGGTATTTCTGCTCCACTGAAACACTTCATGAGGCAAATTCAACACTGAGCCAAATTAAGTACACAAATAATAATTGATTTGACAACACAAATGGGTACAAATTGACAAATGAGCTGCTAATACTCACACAATGTTAAATAGTGCTGTGTGTGACTAAAAATGAGAAGTCTTAGGCGGGGATAACTGCAGATAGTTGCAAAAATGTCGAAATCACATTAAAATATGCATACGGAATCTCCCCTTGTGGGACTAATAAAGGAATATATCATCTTAATAAACCTGTAGTGTGTTTACTTCTCTCTGCCACCATTTAACACACACACACACACACACACACAGTGACACATCACACATGATATTGAATGACATTGAACAATATTCATTATAAGGGTTAGGGTTAGACGGCAGAAAAATAGTTACTACAAATTTAAAAACATAATTTCAATAAACTGTGTAATCCGATATTCATAGGAATTCAGAATAAAATCATCCATTTTAATAAGACCAACAAGACAAATGTCTAATCCTTGATTGCTACAATGAACAAGCTTCAGCTGCCTCCAGACAAGATGTCAAAAATAATCCAGCTTTATCCAAATGACAAGCCCCGAGTCCTAAACCAGCCAGTTAAATGAAAATTATGGGTGGTATGCAACACACACACACACACACACACACACACACGCACACAGACAGGGATGACATATTCAAGCTTCTCTCCATGAATATACAAACACAAAGCCACACAACTGAATACAATCTGGTCTAAACGAACCTGGATGAGAATCATCATTCTTCTTCATGACAAAATAACACTTTTCATTGTGAGAAAACGAAACATCTCAATTATCCAAAACCTCATGCATATGAAAACCCAGGAAGACACACACATACACAGCAAAGTAAGCACATATACCGGCTAACTCGAACCCACTGCATTTCAAAATGCGCTAGCCTCTGGCTGTGTTGCTCAACTTCTGCAATCATAATAACAGTCCTGGGAACCAGGGCAGAAATTACGGCTTTTCAGATCTTTACTTTCCAAAGCATGAATATCCCTGCTGGGTCCAAAAAGCTGACTTGACAGGCCCAGAGAAATTTAATGATTATTTAATTCTAATTTTGGATTCTTGGTGGGGTTTTTTTCTTTCTAAGTAAAAGAAGAAGATGTCCAGAAAATAAAATAGTGATGTAGGGAGAAGTAGCCACGGGTGGTTAGTGGTTTTATGCGTACTTTTAAACCGACCGAGGTTTGGCATGCTACGCCAGGGCTTGGCAAGGCTAGATGCAGAGGTGGAGTTGATACTTTACCCTGTGGGAGGCTTCATATCCTTCTGCATAAAATACTTCTCATGCAGTATCACTCATGTACAAATACAGGAGGAAAAAGAGGCTGTGTCATGCTGCGTGAGAACAGACTAAAGAGGCTCTGGTTTATTTAACATCTTCTGCTCCCAATCTGCTGTGTCCACAAGGATGAAGCGCAGCATACTGAAATGAGCTACCTGATTGAACTGTAATGATAGAGGCACGTTGTCTTCATCCCCGGAGATGGAGCCTTTGCCATTTCGTTTGAGTTTAACCTAAACCCTGCTGCCCAAAACAGAAAGCCTGAAGGAGATTAAGCTTCACTGACACAACATTAAATACAGTAAAGTTGACGAACTAGTCTATTTCATGCATCCCATATACATTAAGCTGCTGCCTTCAAAGAGCTTCAAAACTGACCAATGAAGAAGTAAAGGGAGAAAGATTTACAACAAGCTAATTAATGATTCCTGTTTTTTGGGGGGGGTTCATAATCCAAACAAACGCTACTTTCAAAGCCAATTTGTTTGGTTTGGTTAAAATAAGTCAAGGTTTCCTGTTAGCTGGTTCCTGTAAGCACTATGTTTTGACATTTATTTTTCTGCTTTAATATGACATGAGTAACAGAATCATTCCAAGCACTGTGTGTATCCATAATATATTGGTGTTGGTTCATTGTGAAATGGGAATGTAGTGCTCCACTCCTCCATGATCACATTGAATTTTTCCTTTATGAAAATGAACAATCTAAGAGCAGCTTCCTCCATCACAAATTCTCGTCTGTTTCGTAACTGCTGCAGCGAGAACACGGACCTAATTCAAAGCAACTATATGCAACAGTCCAACAAAACCTTCCGTGGTTTGATCTTAAATGTGCAAGCTACTTCTTGCAGAGTGTGTTCATCAACCTAAATTTGAATGTGATAATAAAGGGAAAGTAATAAAAATGTATTTTATATCAATCCTGCTCAGAAATAATATGCTGATCAATGCAGTCGTTGGCTCGAGTGAAGCCTGGCTGTGAATAACAAGTTTGCATTCATCGTTAGTTACTCCCTCTGATGCCCCACCTGACACAAAGGGAATCAGCTTTCTGTTGGTGTCAGCATTTAGCAAGAGGCTCTCCACGGCTCCTTCGCCCATCCTCCTTACCTGAAGGGCATCGACAGTCCGTGTGATGTCGGAGTCGTATAAAAGTACATGCAAAGACTGAGCAATAGTTGTCTCGAGTAACAAACCAGCTTTTATTTTGTTTCTAGGTTTTTGTTTCGAAGCGATTCAACATATTGGGCAAAGAAGATAGCTCACCCTGCCAGGCAAAAAATCCCAAATATGTCATGAAGAACAAAAATCAAGGCACAAGCCCGGATAACTATTTACATAATGATCAGACAGATGAGCTTTTGGTTGCTGAAAATTGCAGCACAACCTGTCCCAGGTGTCCCTTGCTAGTCTCTGACAAAGGTGTCATTTCCACATGCAGGAACCACATGAAATAAATGTACAAATGTATTTGTGCCTCCAGAGTGTTGGTCTTACTGCAACAGTAGGCTCATTGTTAGCACTTTGCTATCTTGAGAAAATTACTGTCCCAAAAAATATACTAAAATAAAATTACTTCTCTGACAAACATACATGCAGTATGTGCAATCATTTGGATAAGCAGAGTGCAATGTCGATCGTAGATTGTGCGAAAAATGTGGCATGCCTTCCTGTCAAGTCGTTGCACTTTATCATCTGATAAGAAAAAGCCAAAATAATAATAATATAATCCTGCAAAACCTACTATTGAAAGTAGAAGGTTGAGCCTCTGCAATTTAACTGCAAACGCCACGTGGCAATAAATTCTAAAAACGAAGGCTGCTCAGCACACTAGCTGCATCAATCAATAAGCTCTTGTACCATTTCAATCTCTCTGTCTCTGGAGGTTGAGGAGAAATGTTCATCTAATGATCCTGGTTGAGAGATGAGAATGATATAAAAACGAGTGCGCTGTAATGGCAGTGGGGCAGCAGTAATGACACATGTTCACACAACGAGACCCCATTGTTCACACTATGCTCTCATTATCTGCTGTGACTCCAGGTCTTCAGTATTAGCCTGCAATAAGCTCTCTGCAGGACCATCTGCTCTGCCGGCGTGGGCTAAATGCAGCGAGAAAGGCAAGTGGACAAGGAGAAAGATATGCCATGCTTTTTATGGATGATAGAAAGAAAAAAGAGGGCAAGGAGGAAGAAAGAGCATGGCAGGTGAAGTAAAAGAAAGGACTAAATAGTATCATGCTACATATGTTAGGAAGGAAGGTGCAACTTTTGAAAGTCAGTTTAAAACATGAGGTAGAAGCATACATCCTATTGTATTGTTCACAATAATAATAGAATGACATTTAACATGATAAAAGAAATGTACACTGTATATCAATACACGCAGTATTTAAACTTTACATGGAGAACGTAGCATTGCTACTGGCGCCGCTGAAGAGAAGTTGGCACCAAAGAAGAATGTGACCTCAGTAATATAGAACTGGTGCGAGAAGACCGCAACAGAACTGGGCAACGCAGCAAATTTATTTCACCGCCACATGCAGAGGCACTAAGTTGAGCAGGGCGGTTGGATGCAGTTGTGTACAACGATCAACTGAGCAGCAATGTCAAATCAACACTGACTTCTGTCATCCCTACTTAATAAAGGCATGCAGACCTTGCAAGGCCCCAGAAATGACATTCAAGTCAGCGTTTAGATGAAGAAAAGCAATCAATATTATCACCCATCATCTCCTATTGCTGGAGTATCTTACCTTCTGTCTGATCTCTTCCTCCATTTTGACCGGGGAGCCCAGCTCAGCTACCTGTTTAACGCCATTGCTGGAATAGCCGCCATATTCCCACAGCACATAGCTCTTAGAATGGGAGGCACCAATGATAGCTGACCAGTGATTGGCACGACCTGTTGGGAAAAGGACCACATAGATTCCTTTAGTGGGGAACCCCAATCTGTTTCGCAATCAGATGCAACACCTCTTTGAAAGCACACTTTGATGGACAATTAATTCAGATACAGTTTAACCCTCTACTGTTATACACCCTGGACAAGCCGCCAGGCCATCGCAGGGCCACACATAGACAGGCAATCATCCACACACACTCAGGGGCAATTCGGTGTAACCAATTCACCTAATTTGCATATTTGTGGCGTTGAGAGGAAGCCGGAGAACCCGGAGAAATCCCACACAGACAGAGAAGATGAAAACTCCTCACGGACAGGCCGCAAGTCGGATTCGAACCTTTGACCTTCTTGCTGTGAGGCAACAGTGCCTATACCACTGCAACACCGTGCTGCCCATAGTATTAGAGTCCAAAAATCATGCCAGCCAGTTTATGTAAAAACAATTATTAATGAAAGTTGTTATTCTTGTGCATAGCCTACAGTATTTAGTCAAGATGACGCCGCCTCCTATAGGTCATCTGTATTCCCAAAATAGACCCCGTACTCTGCAGCTCAGTAAGTTAACCTTGCTGCTTTCCGCTGATTCCCATGTGCATGTGGACAGATTAATCACCCCGATTGTAACCCATTCGCTGTGTCTGCAGCATTCTCCTAATAGGAAGCTTTGTTGTGATTTATTCACTTCATTGGGCAGTGCAGACACAGCTAATGACAACTTTTAAGTGGAGGACTTGGGTTTTCCCAACTTTTTGACTTTGAAGATACAAAGATGAGAACTGGACAATGCTTGGATGCACAGCTAAAGGAAGAGTGCAACGGAAGGTCGCAGAAGCTTGGTGGTGGATCTGCAGCAGAGTCTGTTGTGTGGGGGTAGCACCTTAATGATGACCACATTCATCCAATGTATTGACCATATGTCTGATTGATGATGACTCAGATTGTTGATGACCTTGAATTCAGTAATCTTTTGAAACATTCCTGAGGCCTGGTCGCGGAGGCAACAGTCTGAGCAGGGATTTCCAGACTTCCCTCTCCTCGGACACCTCTTCCAGCTCTTCCGGGGGGAATCCCGAGGCATTCCCAGGCCAGCCAAGAGACATAGTCGTTGTGCTTTCTTTCCAAGTGCATTACATTTCTATGTCGTTGTATATGAATGGCCTCTTAAGTGGAAAGTTACCTGAAATCTTTCGGATCTTTATAGTCTAGAAACGTGGAAAAGAGCTGCTGGCTTGACTGTAGCAATGACCCAGGTAAAAAAATATCTTGAATGGCGTTTCTACAGTCTTCATTTTATCTTCGAGGTTTACTTAGTCATTGCAATTACAAAGGCAAATCCATGAAATGTTAACAATTACTGAAGCAAATTATGGTTTTTCCCCCATCTGACCTGTTCATTAGTTAGTTTTTGGTGTCTGTCCAGATTATTTAAAACATATTGGTGGTTCGCTATTTTTGCTGATTGTCTTTCATGAATTTTTAAGGCCACTGTCCTCCAGGCTTTCATAAATATTTCACCCTGCCAGGCAGGGAGGCATCGCCAGTAACTAAGACTAATGACTTTGGTTAGAAGTTTTATATTCATCATCTGAGCCTTTGGCATAAGAGAGAGGCAGTATTCGTTTGATTCTGTGCCAGTCTGCTCTTTTGTTGAACGTGGTGTCCAACACGTATGAATTGTTGAGTGTTAATGGTAGGAAAAGCAGAATTCTTTTTTTTATTATTACTCTGTTGTTTATATTAAAGGGCAGTAAACAGAAAACATATTTATTAAACAGGTAAATGACAATATGGCTATTGAATTCTAAATATAAAATGTAACTATGCTTTTCCTTGTCCTCAGAAGGTATTGTGAATTTTGTCCATTTAAAAGCGATGACAAATATGATGTTTATGAATGCATCATCAGTCTTGCATGAAAATATATAAATCTCATAATCATTTTGTCAAGGGAAATAAAATGTTAACTCATAAAGATAAGGACAGCTAATGGAGCTACTGTCTTGATATCTAAGTTATCAGTCTAAGCTTCAGTGTATTGTTTCCTTAGAATACATTATGATGGGACATTTATTTATTTGGTCAATAAAGCCATGTGAAATTATTTATTCTTCCTTCTCCTTCTCTCAATCACCAGGTAATCCCACAAGGCAATGCTTGTTGACAACCAGGACAGTGTCCATGCTCAAAATACTCTGTGTGTCTGACTGACCTGCCATGCCTTGGGATGAATAGCCATGCGTTGCTGCCCGACTTACAATGAGGACAAAGGGGGGAAGAAAAATATAACATTTGGCCTGTTTTCCCAACTAAAATGTGGTCTCAGAATATGTGTCACTGCAACGGTCCGAAGCTCCTACAATTGAAGGACATACAGTAAAGAAGGATCAGTGGTTACCATGGATATGACTTCATACAAGGATAAATCCGATGTAGCTTCCTGAGAGATGAGTTGAACGCAGGGGACGCTCGTCTTGCCCTGTCCTCTTTTAAGATGTTCTATCTGTGGGGTGTGTATTTGCGTATGTGTGTGTTCGGGAGTGACACATTACCAATGCTCGCTCGGCGAGTTAGTAAATTAGAGGTCCTTTCAATCAAATATTCTTACAAAAACAGGAGTAGAAAGTTCATTGTTGAGGATGTATTTCAGCCGAAGATGAAGGCTATTGAATCCCAGCTGAAAACAAACCACGAAACCCATTTAAATGAAATGAAGGGACAATGAAGGAATAAAAAGCGTGCTACTCAATGAGAAACATGGCGGTCTGTGGCATTGTCATCTGTGAAAGGTTTTGGCTGCACAAGCAATGTTATCAAGACAAATTTAACTCTTTTCATGGGATTATCTGACAGTAACAAAAGGCGGTTTCATTCAATGTGTGATGGAGCTGAAGTGGCATGACGTAAATCTGAGTTTCTGTTTACGTGGGTAATCTTTGGGATGAATCTTCTCCGACCAGTTCCCGAAGAAGGTGACTCGGTACTTTGCTGTTCCACAGGCACAGCAGTCCAGGAAAGGCTTATCGGTACCATCTCCATATAGTGACTCTATAGAAAAATGAAAAAGAGGAAGTAAAAGTTTAAAAAAAAAAGATGACTTTGGGATATACAGATATAATATAAGGAAGGAGTGGGACTGGTGTCCGTCATGCCGGAGGTGAATGATGAAAGGTTAAAAGGAAGAGGAGAGGGGAGGAGAAAATGGGAGGATAATGAATTCAAAAAGGTTCTTTGGATCTGTTGCGCAATGTGGCATCCAATGTCATGCACAGCCAGGGGTTGCATTCATCTGCAATCACTCGCATGTCAAAGCAGAACAGCAGAGAGGAAAATCCCTGCAGCAGGATCAAAAATAACAGGTAAAATAGGACAAGAAGACAAACTGAACCGGTTAAACATCAGCAGAGAGTGGAATAGAGAATCAGCATGGAGATTGACAGGAAAATAAATTCCTCCTTAATTATTCAGTTCATGTCAATAAATGAAGCCTACCTTTCTCACACATTCGCTTTGTGAGTGAGCCTTCATCCTGGAAATAGATTATCCTCTTCTGAACAATGCTTGCCCTACGCAAAGATATCAAGAAGAGAGCGAAGCAGTGAGGGATGAACTCTGATTGGAGAACTAAAACCATGTGCAAACGTTGGTGGAAGGGACTTAAGTAGTAGTGAGTGTCATAATGGAAATAGACTGGATGATGGGAGGAAGAAAACAACAGACGGCAGTAAATGTGGCACATTTTGAATTTAAAGATCCAATCTGTCTGAAATAAATCACAACAGATGGGACAGATGCAGAATTATCCATACTAATCTCGTTTACCTTTTATCACGTCTAAAAGCCGGTATCAGAGCCCACTGGGAAATTCTGAGGCTGTCCTACCTGTCAGGTATTCACACACAAAGGGCACATCGACAATAACACATAGCCAACACATACATAAAAATGAAAGGTTGGATAGCAGAAAGAAAGATTTTTTTAAAATGAAAAATCCCCAGCTAAATGCAAAGTGAAAACACTTTGCACAGTGCAAAGTCGACAAGGTCAACTGTGTGGATATGAACTGACTCGACAGGGAAGCAGAAATGCTCCCCTGAATGTGAGACCTGGCAGAGGGGAGAATCTCTAGATTGAGCTGTCTGAGATATTTGTTCCATTGGGTGGTGGCAACACAATCTTTTCACAGCACACTACCAGAAAACAGGACTTTAGTCACAAACACCCAGATTTAAACCGACTCTGACTGCAGGAGGGTTTCCATGGGAATAAATCCCAGTGATAAGGTGCTGGTGTAACATCTGATCCAGGCGGGGCCCTAGCCAGCTGGATCATTTGGATGTAATGTCTTCTTGAGAATCAGACCCCCACTGAGCTGTACTAGTGTTATGCTCCAGTGATCTCAGTTTATCTCAAGGTTGATGAGGAAAAATATATAGTAGACAGAAAGGATAAAGTATCATCAAAGATCAGAGGAACGAGATACAGTAGATTAATGCCCCTTAATCAGAATCAGAATCAGAAATAGTTTATTGCCATTGTCAGTGAGGGTTCACAGACTAGGATTTTTTCTCGGTGAAGTTGTGCTAAATGTAACAGTAATGACTAAATACAAAAAACATAGTACAGACACATCACAAAAATTGTGATGTACGTAATACTATAATCTAGTTGTGTAAATGGGCTCAACACATTTCTGCAAGTTGATATTATTTTTTATTTAAACATTCGGAATAATAAGCTTTTCTTAGATAAGGTCACTGTCCAATTCTTCATATCATCACTGAAGGACATGTTTTAACGGATCTAATAAAAATCTAAAACCTTTTATACATCTTAAAACTCACCAACTACATTTGTTAGACCCATTAAACCTTGAACTTCTGTGTGTTTCCGCTTAATGAATTTACTCATTAGGACGTTTGCATTGATCGACAGCCCTTAATTGCAATATGCGTCTGGATGTTCTGCTCCATTTCTCGACAAGTTTTCATCACAGAAGTAGCGTGATTATAAAACATGAGTTCCATGCAGTAAAGCACCGAGCCGTGTTGTCATGCATTAATAAATAAATATAGTTGCAATAGACACATTGGGGGATTCAAAACAATTAGAATAAAAATATTACTAAGTGGTTGACAGCATGTCATCGCAGCAGTGCTGTACTGTGACAGCATGGTGTCTCCCTAAATCAACGCCACACGTTGAGGGGACAGAACAGGCAACAGACTAGACGAGATAACGTCAGCCTTCAAGTGCGCGATATTACACTGTCGGGTGTAACGTTTGATCCCAGAGAGAAAATTATTCTCTTAAATCACTTGAGCACGCCTTTTAAGAAAGTACAAGTGGTTCTCCAATATTGTGAATGAGGATAAATTTGTTTTGGGAGGGCAATTTGTACAATCCAAGTCTCCACAGCAACAGGGAAGACGAGTATGGTACAGTCTTCACTTATCAGATTGCACATTATCTCATTTCTAGGTTTAATTTATCAAGAAGTTTGGGTGTATAATTAGGACAAACAGAAAGAAAAAGAAATTGTGTTTATGATATGTCTTCTAAATAGAGATATACTTAATAAAGATATGCTTACTATAGCTATACAGTCTGTGAGTTAAAAATAATAGCCGTGTTAGCAATATGAAAGAATGCAAAGAAAGAGCAATGTAATGAAGACCACTGGTGAGAGTTTGATTGAAATAGTTAAAAAATAAAGCAGCCTTGATGTTCAGAGTCTCAAAATCACGACTTACTTCCATGCCAGTCAATATACCTCTTTAGCTAAATGCTCCATTTCTTTTATTCTTTCTCAGATAATCTCTCTAACATGGTATCATATTCTTAGACACACACACACATAATTATGTGATCACAAACACATACACACACACACACTTCTCCCACACATTATATTAGATTATATGTGAAATGATGGTGCTGAAAGAACAAGTATGGCTTACAGCGGTCAGATGCAGTCATTCATCAGAAGATGTCTCACGAGCACGTCTTTAATCGTTCAAGCTTTAATTCAATCCCACCCAGTTTCACGTAACGCCTCACTTTCTGCCTCACTGCTTACCCACATTCCCAGTCAGGCAATCTAGCAGGTAATGCTTATTTAACATCCAATTTAAATTCTATCTCACTTTGCCAGGTCTAAATCACCACTGATCCCAATCACCCCAATAGGCGTGAATGAGAAAATAGGAAAGGAAAGGGAAAAAAAATCTTTCATCGTCTAAATTCTCATTTTCATCCACAATAGAGGCAAAAAATATATATAAAAATATCTTTTTTTTTTCTGCTCCTGATAAAATCACGTACTTTTGTTAAATGCTATGTACTGTTGCTGCGGATGCTGCTGTATTAATCCATGAACCCACTACACGAGATTGAATACATCTACATACGGGTCTGCTTGTCTTTAGTTTCTTGTTGAATTCCTCCTTGATCTGTATTCTCATTGTGCTCAGAGAGATTCCAAAAGCTGCAGATGCAGTAGCTGTGACATTCAAAAGATCACAGATATACGCCGTCTCACATCAGAACACAACAGTAGCAGTGTAGGCAGTATATGGATGAACTTTTGATGTGGCTCACATTTTTTTCAGAAAAATATTTTTTTGGAAAAACATTACCATAATGAAAACCATCTTTTTTTTACCAATCTATTTTTCACAATGACATTCCACATGACTTCCTTTTATGAATGCGACTCTTGTACTTCATTACGATACCCCACTACTGCTTGTTGCCGGTTGATGGTAGAACGAGCATCCCGGCCTGACCATAATTATTGAGGACAAACCTCGAATAGGACCAAGCCTTTCCATCTAAAGGACGACAACTGCCAATTACGCGGGCGCAAATGAGAACAAAACAAGATTACTGGCACAGTATTTGAGTTCAATAAGAGATACACGTACGCGTATATGCCACACACACACCTGCAATTTGATTGAAACATGTAATGTAATGACCAAGAGCTTTGCTTTGTTTTACTTTTTTCCAGGCAGATGAAGAGCAGCTCTTTGTTACCCTCGCTGTGCTCATCTACATACAGTATATATCTACTGTGTACATATCATTTCACTTCTGTTGCATCTCTCTGTGTGTGTTTGTTGACTGCGCTGACAGTTAGTTTCTATTTCTGCTTACTGAATGCAGTCCTGCCATTGCAACACTCGTCTCTTCGGGGAGAGCAGAGGTGTGCGACTTGCTGTGAGACAACGATGACAACAGCAAGACAAAAAATGAGAACAAAGAGGAGCAAAGAGAGTAACACCAGCATCAGATCCTGTATGAATAGTTGGGCAGGTGATGAAGATGCTGCATGAGGGAACACTTTACACCCTCCATGGCGAGTTTCATAATAACAGGCAACCTTTTTTTATCATCCATTAGATCCGGTCACTTGAAGAACGCAGTATTGATACCTGCTCCAATAACATGGAAGTAATGCATCGATCAGAAGGCTTTCTGTGCCTCAGTATCCACCTCCTGCTTTTCCCTACAGTACAGTTTTAATGAAATGCTTTCCCTCATGATCGATCCAACTGAACATCACTGCATGTCTGAACCGATGCCCAGAGGACACACAACAGTGGAATTGATTGGTGTTACTCATCTGAACAACAAACAACGGTAATAAATAGCGCATAGGCTGGTAAGTCATTCTGTGTGTAACTCTGTTTGCCTGTGGGAATGAATTAAACAGTCAATGTACATGAGCCTGATATCTTAAACAGTGCCATTAGTACAAGTAGTAGTAGTAAGTAGTTGTAGTACACTTGTTGATAACAATTGTTGACATAGTACAAAACACGCTGGGAAACTCTTGGAATACTGACAGTTAAAAAGCACAATTAAATGAACTACCTGGTAGTACAGACAGTAAAATAAAATCCAGCAATCAATGTTACAATTAGCTCCAGCCTCCCTGGCCTGCACAACTGCCCCGAAAGCAAAGTCCAGATATTCCTCCCAGCTACAGTCAGAGAAAGTTTCATTGGAAGCAAAAACAAAAAGCACATCGTTGACTGGTCTGACTGGGAAAAGCAAATTGACCTGAGGGTTATATTGATGTGCATCTATTAGTATGATTGACACAAACAAACAAATCAACAATCATCCTCTCATTGACAGACACCAAACACAGTGAATGACATCACATCAAGGAGAAGCATCGGTCGCTGCTCATACATACTTGAGGAGGACACAGCCGGAGCCACTGGGAGGGGCAGTCCAATATACCTGGATATTGGTACGTCTGCGAGGAGTGCTCTCTGCCACTGCAGGGGGGCAGTTAGTCATGAATTGTGTTTCCTCCTCATCAATTACCTGCAAAGCATGGACACAGTCATCAGTGACAACTCATAAAGTCCTGAGACTAGAGGCCCTTTAAACATCCACATGTGAGTCTCTTCATTATATGGAAGCATTTCATATTAGCTTCCTGTCCCATTATCAGCTCAGGCATAGTGTCATTCATTTGACATTTTCAGGAAGCATCAAGTGGCCTACATGAGAAAGCAGCTTAAAAAGAGTAATTATTATCAGTTGTTGTTGTCATGGAAATATGTCTTTGTCAGTGATTTGTTATTATCCGCTCCTTCCAGCTTTCCTAAATGCTACTTTCTTTACCAGAATTCTCGCATATGCCCTGGTTCCAACACCAGTTTGGATGTATACGCTGCAGAATCCAGAGGTTCGGGATCACAAAATTTTTAATAGAAATAGGATTAATAGAAAACGGGGAAGAAACATCATTTTGCCTTATGGAAACCTTGGTTGACATCACATCTAAAATACCTGAAATTACTGTAAAATAAATGCTGTATGCTGCAGGATTATCTTCAACCAGCTATTTAAGTTGTTCCAAATGCTGAAAGGAAACTGTCTCAGTGGACAGCATCGATGAGTGGATTGTCCAGATGAATCAAGTGCACCAATCAATGCAATCAATTGAATTAAAACAATTAAAAGCAGTCAGTCTAACACCCAGATTCCCAGGTCAACTGCAGAGTCAAAATGTCTGCTGTCCTCTGCACATCTGAGACACAAAGCACTTTATTGATTTCAACTCGACAGAAAATTAGTAGAGTGGGGTTGCATGAGGGGGAACTGTGGGCCAGCTAATATTCGCTACCAAGAGAGCAAGGGGCTCTCACTTAATAGGAAGTGACATCATGGCTGTGAAGACGGGGAACTTTCTCACTCTATAAAGCTGTCAACAGAGAATTTCCTTTGTCCTTCCGTGCTATAAATGAGTTTCCTCTGAAAGTGGACTGAGTGCAGAACGGCATGCCTCTCAGTGTGTGTGTGTGTGTATGTGTGTGCGCTGCCATTCTCGATCTGATGGATTACACATAACCCCACCCCCCACGTTTCCATGGTTTCAACAGACATCTTGGTCTGACCTCGCCAGACTGCAACACATGTTTAAACCACTGAAGTCTCATGGGAATGCATTAACAGCGCAACAATTTGTGCACCGTATTAAGTGTGTGATTCTACAATCACTGCAGACGGAAGTATAACAACATTCAGCGTAAATCTAAAGGACTTTGGGGAAAAGTGTAAAATGACACAATTTGTACAAACGCATCACACGTGCTGCCTAAACATCAAGTCAGGCTTGTGAATTAACCATGAGGAGATATGATGCTCCCAGGATGTGGCTTATGGCTGCGACTGTGTCATGTGATCAATTTGTCGCTTCTTGTTTTATCATCGCACCCTGCTGAGAAGCGACGTCTCATCAGTCATTGCAAGCGTTACCAGCGTATTTCACTTTTGCCAGCAAACACACACACACACACACAAACACAAACGATGGCAGCTGACCTTCCCAGAAAGCTCAATAAAAGTTATTTTCATCAAGTCAGGAGCTGCCCTGACACGGCAGGGTTGGGGCACACCAGCAGATTTCAAATGAGTTGTATGTTAAATAAGGTCGGACATCTTCTGTTGGGGCTTCTTTTCTCTTTTTCTCTCAATACATGAGGGCTGGCCCACCCAGAGCTCTTTCAGAATGGAGGAGCAGTGTGTGTGCGTGCGTGAGCGTGCGTGTGCATGTGCATGTGCTTTTTTTGAACAGAAACAAACATGAGAGGCTGATTGAACAGGTGATGTTTGTAGCATATCACTCTATGGACAGCGATTTATTTTTACTACATTTGTCCCCTAGCTCTTTTAACAACGTGTGATCATCTGCTGCTGTGAGAGAGGCCCTCAACTAAATCTACCAGAGTCCAATCAAAGGCAGACTGTGGTAACAACACATCAATTATTTTTACTTGTGATGTCACATGTAAAGTTATTGGTCATCCATCAACAGCAGCTAGTATCCTCGGTGCAATTCAAACTGAAGTATTATCCAGATGTGACTGAGTATAATTTGATGACAATGTGTTTATAGCTCTTTCCTCCTGATGTTTAGCACCCTGTCAGATGGTCATATGGCTGGGGGGGGCACACTCAAAGCTGGCTCCAAGTAATAACAGCATGAAATTAATTGCTAGTACAAATAAAAACCCAATAAATCTCACCAGTGTTAGGGTAGATAATGAGATGTGGGGGTGCACACGGGACAAAAATGCCATGTCCCTGTTATTTACGTGGTTCCGTATTGGAGGCTCGGGCAGAGAGAACCACAGCGTGGCCCGGCAGTAACTGTGGAAAGCCTGCGGGCTCTGGCGCAAATATTCTTGTATTATTCTGCAAAAAGGTCAATTAAATGATGGCATTTTATGTGGAAATCCACCCAAAAAAAGGCAACGCAACACTTTTGCACCCACAACTGTTCCATTCCAATGTTTGTCCTGAGGGAACATGACTTTATGTTCTAGGTAGAGAAGGAGAATATTGGCTCAGGCTAAAATTGGGTCCTTATTGGAAGGACTGAATAGCACCCAATTAGATGTTTAGTTATTTTCATTAAAAGTGCATAGATATATCCTACAGACATAACGTTTGGCTATCACAGTATATAGAATATAATGTTTATCATTCTGTCACAATGCATGACTACCATCCTCCCAAACATCATGAACCAAGCGCTTTCTGTCTATCACTCTACTCCTGACACTGCATCACAATTGCGAAGCCCTCACATAGTATGCAGTCATTATCACTTATGTGTAACAGCGCCGGTTTCTCGGCATGTCCCTCCTTCTTTTCACACTTTTTGACCCACTCCCAGCTCTTCCTTCTTCCTCCAGCGCAACCGGCCTGTGAAAATCACTAATTAGACTCAGGACTACGCCAGCTGTACACGAGCACGCACACGCATGCATATACGGCTCTCCGACTTCTGCACGTGTGCATCCGCAGCCAGTCAAAGCGAAGCCATACGGAATGTAGTTTTCATACATCGTGTGCCTATCAGGGGAGGTTGGGTGAAAATAATCACACTCTGATATGTGAAGATGGTGAGGCTGTGCAAAAGGAAATCTGTCAAAGTCCTCATTTGCTGTGAAATTGAACTGTTCTATCTTTTCTCCAGAGAAAGGATGATATTAACATCCTTTCTTTCTATTGTTATTCCTAAATGTTATGTAAATATCCCACGCTGCTGTCACAGAGAGCGGACGGCGAGGTGGACGGCTCATTTGATTACCGAGTAAGTGGCAGACACTCAACTCATTATCTGCTGTCTTACCTGAAAATGTCCCGCGTAGTCCTCATCCATGTCTCCTGCCGCACCGTCCTTCAGGGCAACCAGGATGAACCCTCTGAAGTAGGAGGGGCTGGATGCAGACACAGTCACTGGAAGGAAGCAAGCAGGAGTGTTAAAAAGCTTCAACTGAAGGGAACTGAATCTACCTGCCCGAGTAATTTAAAAATAGTGTTTCAGGCTTTGGTGGAGAACTGATAATACTTTTTCACCCAATTATAATTAACTCTTATGATGTTGCACCTGTACTCAAGAAGGTGGCTGAGATAACAGTAATTACATTTCAGTCTCATCATAGAAGTATTTAAAGATGTTTAAGATATCGTCTTTCATTCATTTTGCAATCCAACGGAAGATTAAGGACTGTTAATTTACTGGGGGGGGATTTCGTATCCTGTACTTGAGAACTTCACAAAGTATTGGAAGGAAACATTTAGACTTCAAAATCACTCTTACCTTGCATATGTGATGACAAAATAACTGCAAAAACGTGATTTTCAACGCCCTGATTCGAGTTCATTTCGTTGTGTCGTGCAGCATATGTACAGACAAAAGGAGCTTTGAGATTCACAAAGCAGGTGGTAGATACTTATTACTATCACCCAATGCATTTCACTTTTCAGCAAAAATAAATAAATAAAAATAAAAGCAGTGAAATCAGGTATATTTCAATCATCCGTTTTATCTGTGAAAGATCGATAGATATAGAAAGCTTTATTGTCAACACCTTGTACGACGAGATTAAAAGCAGCTTCTCCTTAAGTGCCACAACAACAACAACAACAACATAGTAACAGCATGCAAGATGACATTAAGACATGATAGAAAATGTGCATGTAAATATAGATACATTTGGATAGCTAAAAGGGATTAAGCTTTTTAGAGACCTTTGCTACGTTTTACGTTTTATCACGAATGCAGTTTACTCAATGCAAAAAAGACATTGCTGTGTGACCTTTGGTTTAAATGTATATTTGATTACTGGGATGAAAAATCGATTCTTGTCTTATCAAACCTGAATTGTTTTCACGCCAAACAGACTCGATTCGCACGCAGGATAAAGTCTAGAAACTTTTAAATGTCTACTGACTGAAGAAAACTGTCCAGTTCCTCCACCAAGGGCATGATTGCATCCTATATTTATCAGGATTCAAATGAAATAAAATTAAAAAAAACCTTGGCGGAAACATTTCCCTTTTTGGGTTGGTTAAAGTAAATAAAATACAGTTGTGTTTTATGTAATTAAACGACACAAGCTGTGGAGTAATTTATATTCGCTGTCATGTTGACTCAGGAGTTCCTATGATTTATGACAAATAAAATAAATCGTTATCGGACACTCATCTTCGGTTTTCATTTGACTAATATAAGATCTGGACAAACAGCACGTGTGCCATTCCAGTTTGCCAATGCGCACATAGTGCCCACCAAAGCATGTGTGCGTAATTCACCAAACCTTTGTATGTGCTCCCCGGCTGATAGCTCTCCGGGTCTCCTTCAACGCGGAGGCGAAAGTCGTTGTTGACCTCCTTCTGATTGCCCTGAGCCCGTAGAACGCGACTGCAGTACCCATCTGATCCCCCGGCTCTGTCCGACGGCTCCTCGGTGAACGCAAACATATCGCACGCTGCGGTGGCAAAGAGAAACACCAGCAGGAGCAAAACGCGCGAGTGCCGCCCGGCTGCTGCCATCGCGTCCGGCTCTCACAGCCAAGTTGGTGCGCGCAAAGGAGACGGGAGGGAGAAACGATCGGCCACCGCGTCTCTTCAAGGCGAGAGTCCAACTTGCCAACTGCTGAAGTTGACGTGGTGCTCTCGCTAGAAGCGGAGGTCCATCCTGTGGCGGAGGAGGAGGAGGAGGAGGAGGAGGAGGAGGAGAGGGAGGAGGAGAACCGACTGGGATGCGCTGAGCACTCGCCCTGTCGGAGGAGAACTGCACAGACCGAGCAGTGAGCAGGTTAGCAGAGGTCCGATGGCCAAACGATGACGTCATGTTTGTGTGGCTCTAGTCAAGGTCACAGCTATTCACGAACGGACTAGTAACGCTGTAAACACGTTGACTCGTCTTTGTAAGGCGTGCGTGTGGGGTCACGGGGGCTGATAGAGCCTATGACAGCTTTCTATGGGCGGGAGGTGGGGTACACCTCGGACGCGTCGCCAGCGCACCTGGGGTAAAAACGCGGAGACGGACAATTTGGAGTGTGATTTATTCACCTAAATGTCATGTTTTTGGAGATGGGAGGTAACCGGAGAAAAGCCCACGTGGGCCCCGGGGAACATCCGAATGCCAGCTAGGATTCGAACTTACATTCTTGCTGTGAGGCGACAGCGCAACCCACTACGCCACCCAGAACTAAGCAGCTAATGAAATTTCAATCAAAGGTGTTTATGTTGAACTCTATGACGTTGCATTTGTTGTTTGTGAGAACTCATTCATAAATACCTCGTATTAGATGTCTCTTTTTTATTTATTTTTTTTAATCGCCATTACTTGCTTCTTTATTTGTGACTTATTTACACGCATGCTTTCCCACTCGCTGTTAGAAATGACCTCCTGATTGCTCAATGCCTCAATCGCTTTTTATCATTGGCCATTTTCTTCTTTTCTAAAGGCAATTTTCTTTTTTCTTCCAAAGCATATTGCTTCCAACGGTTGTCTGTTCTCCACTAAGATAAAAAAAAAAAAAATCACAACCCACAACTACAACACAACAATTGGCTGTGAAGTGATAAACTGAAATGTATTGATTCCTCTTGTTTAAGATAAAATAAACTTTTATTAGTCCCAGGACAGGGAAATTGTTGCAGCAGTAAAGTGATCGCCAAAGATGAACTTAAAAAGGTCTTATCTTGTTTATCACCCTATTAATCTTGCTAATGCGAAGAAGAGGTTTTATCCTTTGTGACATTTTCAAACAACACCCCTAGAGTTTATTGCAGATTTTACAAAATAAAAAGGTTAGCAGGCAAGTAATGAGAAAGTAACAACTTCTGATGGCCGCTGACAAATGGAGAGTCTGTACATCTACCGCTGGGTTGATCGATGGATGATGGGGGGAGGAAGGGAACCGATTCGGAACAGCGGAACGACGCACTAGCAGGTGTCATGAAAGCTTTTTGTCTCACAGCCCCGCTGAGCTGAATCGACTCAACACACACAGTCCTCAGGTTTCTCCCTGTGGATTTTCTTTTTTTCTTGGCAAAATATGCTGCCCACTGCAATCCATTAACATCTGCTCAGTCCTCATTACTCCCTCTTGAACATCTTATAAATCAGTTTATCCAAGACATGCTTATGCAGTTGGGCTGAATCTCTGCGGCAAAAATAGAAAACCAATGACCATATTTTGGGGGATTTTGGATTTTGACTTTGGTACAGCAAGAACTGTTGGCACCAGTTTGAGACACGTTTGGTCTGATGACGTGATGGCATCGATATAAGGGGCTGTTGGTCTTACATCCACTCCGCGGGGATGCCATGGTCTGCTGATTGCCTCTGAAGTGATCTCCTGCACCGCCGCGTCAAAGAGACGGAATGGTTTTAATCCCCATCTGCTTGCCTCCTGAAAACCACCTCTTTTGCTGCCATTCAAACCCAGGCTTGATAATAAAATCAAGCTACGGTTCAGCATTTACCTAGTTGCCTAGTTGCCTGAGTATTAGGTGAAAGGATTGATGCTACAGTGATGTCTGCCCTTTAAATATAAGGCAACAGCAAAACAGGGGGGGGGGACTTGTTCTCAGCCTTAGGTAAGGTGAATATGAAAGAAAATTATTGTGTCCGCCTGAAAAATAGCCTAAAAATATTGCAAGGGACTACATATCCAACTTATCGTTTAGTCATGTTGTCGTTCTTAGTGCTACGCTAAGGTCACAGACTGCTGGAGGTAAGCCCATGCAGGATGGTTTAACGCCAGGATGAGCAATTCTGCAGAGAGGTGGGTGATTGGTGCGTTTCATTCCTTGGTCATAAAATGTCATCATTTTGAGTGTTGGCTGACATTGAGCTACAACAACACAAAGTAGAGTGAGACTAAACAACTATCATCTTCAGAATCACCACAACTTGAAACTTGTAATTCACCACCAAAGTGAATAAGATAATGCCAACGTATGCTTTTGAGTTTCCTACGACAGAATATTATTTATTTGGGCCATGTGACTTGTGTTTGTGTAACTGCATGTGTGCAATACGTAAATATACTTCACACATCCTTGTGAGCAGAATCTCATCATTATCCACACACCTCTAACTTTCTACACTCAGCTACCGAACGCCTTTGGGGAGAAAAATCCCAAGTGCTTTGTTGTTTTCTGAGAGGAATAGAGGTCAAGAGGGGAAATCAAATTAGACTCTCATTTGAGGAGAGGCTGTTCATTAAATAACTGAGTCGTCCCCCCCCCCCCCCCCCCGCTGCAGTGTCATTAAAGCCATATTTGCAATGTCTCCCGCATCCACCATGTTGTTTCCACTTAATTTGAAGGAGAAGTAGTTTGAGGATAAAGACAGGAAAGAAGGAAAAGGTATTCCTCTCTCTGCTTCAGCCACAAAGTTAGACCGCTGAGAGAAACTGTCATTCTGTATTTCATACATGCTTTATACAGATACGTCACATTTGCAGACAATTGGAATTGCACTGGCTGAACAACCACACGTTGTCTACATCTTACAATAGGAAATTCAAAGAGAAAGGGAACTGATCTGACATGATTCATGATTCTTCCTAAAATTCCTTTAAAAATTACACATTTTAACAATTAACATGCGCCAAAGTCCATAGACATGACTCACATACGCAAATGTTTTACAGCTAAAAGAAACAATCTGAAATTTGTAAAAGGAAATTTGAAAGAAATTAAAGATATTAAGGACCATATTTTGATGCCCCACAACGCCACAAAGGTATGGAAACCCTTTGTACAAAGTATTACAAAATTAAGGAAAATACTGATACAAGTCCTGGTATGCAAGTTCTTTTTATGATTTTATTAAAGATTCAACCCCTTTAGCAGGCTGTGCACCAAACAATGATATTTTTTTGTATTATTTTTTGCCTTTCATGCCCTTGATCTTCATATAATTTTATGGAAATTGCTGCTTTGTTCTGTTTTGTGTGTCTTTGTGCATAATGTTGCTAACTGACAAAGAAAACAAGAAAAGGCCTTGGGTGAAAATACATCTTCCTTGGCAGAGGACACAAAGGCTGACACACGCTGAACTTTGGTGCATTAATGATCTTTGATGAATGCGTGAAAGGTCCGGATATAACCCTGAATAGCTCAGCAGTCTCGTTCTGCAGACGGAGTTAATGTCTTTATTTCCACCCTGAGTTCACACTCGCAGGCCTCCATCCACTGCTTGGGAGATAATGCATTTTGATGACCGTCTAAAAGGCTGAGTGAAATGTCCTTTGGGGGGGAAAAAAATCCCAAGCGTTGGGAAGCCAGCAATCAGGCAAGGGCAATCACAAATAATTACACTCAGCCAGAGGGTGATGGGGATGACCGGCTGCTGGGTACTGTGAAGGCACTACTTCTTGAATCTTGTCTTGGGGGGGCCGGAGCCATTACTAAATGGCCTTGAGGACATCACACACCCGGTCAAAACTATTGTGCTTCATAGACAAACTGTAACATCTGGAGTTTTACTGCAAATGTTTGGGAGGCTAAATGTTGTACAGTGTTTAGCATCTAAGTGAGACCGTTGGCTGGATGTCTGAGAATGATACATTGGGAGATTTCAACAAAAGAAATGCACTGTAAATAAATTACAAACAAACAAGGAAAATGCTGTCAAATTGTTAACGGCTACTATTAAACTGACCAATGTGTTTTTGACGCCTTTAAATCACACTGAGACTGGATATGGCCTTAATGTTCCAGAAAACATTTCTAGTTCTGTAAATTATACCGGTCGAGAACGGTAAATAAAGAGCAGCAGAGGCTACCAGGCGAAGCAATCAGGTGTTCTCAGTCGGGATGGAAGCCAGCATTACTAGTCATCTTACGCTCACAGTACTGTGCTACACATAGCAGATAGAAAACTGAAGGTCAAGGCATGCAACTGTGTAGATTAATCTAAATGTCACATTAACATCTGTGCAGTTGGTACCATAATAGCTGTGATATCCTCCTTAACCGGTTGATGCGCTCCATTCAATGTCTAGAGCATATTGTAAAACAGATATCTCTGTGGATCACATCAGTTCACAATTTACTGACCTTTCCCATAGAAACAGAATGATTTGTACCAGGACTTGTTTGGGAATCCAGTGTCTTCCATTTGTTCATGACACTTCCCATTTTGTTAACAGCATCTTCAAAAAGGCTTTGACCTTTTCTCAAATGCAGTCTTCCGCTCAGCGCCGACTTAAAAAACAAACAAACAAAAAACACACGCGCAGTACTTTGGCTGAAAACACTGCTCTTTTGTGTTCTCTCTTCTTGAATGTCACATCCAGAAGTACTGTACGTCAGATCCTGTATATCGTTCATGTAAACACATCCCATAGTATTACTACTCCAAACCGTAACACAACATTAACCAGTGTTACAGAGAACGGGCAAGGAGGGTGAGTCTTAGTTCATACTGACACGTTAAATAATTTTTAAATGTTATTTTCTCATCACTGCTGATCTCCCAAGCTGATAATATTTGGACTCTTCGCCTTGCGTTAAGATATCGTGCAGGTAACACAGACACAGTGAATGACAATCTTGGAGGAATATTCATCTTTATAAACTCAGCCCATCCTGATTGAGACAAAGAAATCCATCTTCTCCATGCGCAATAAACCTGGAACATTTAGCTCTCAGATTCTCCTCAGCATCGTGATGCTCTATGAGCAGCAGGCTCATTGTCGTCCCACTCCTGATGGGGTCTGGCGAATAATTCAAGGAGAAAAAACAGTTGTTTTTAACCAATCCTGCAGGGTTACCTTGCTATTCACTTAAGAGGACTAATGAGATTCAAAGCATCCACTAAAAAGGCATCAAGAATCAAGAAATTGAGCTTTATATTAGTGCTTTCCTTTAGCTTTATGATAGCTGCCAGACTGACTGCGATGCATTTTCTAGTCTAGATTTCTATCTTTGATTGTGCTGAAACCAATGCAATAAAACTGGTGAACCGATTAGCATTTTACACTTGTATTCCTTCAAGCTATCTATGAACTATAATCCATCCATCATTTAAGTGGCAAAAAAAAACAGAATTTAAAAAAAGAAGTTTTTAAATAGTCGTTTTCAGTATTTCTTTTATATACTGGTGAAACGATGGGACGCCACAATGTTTCATTGCACACTGAACGCACTCTTTGTGTCCCTTGGATCACCTTGGTTGTCTAATTTGCGTTTCTACTTCAAAGGCACTTTCCACACACTTGAGGTTGGTGTTAATGAGAGAAATTACAGGGATTCGTTTAAAATACTTTCTCCCTCTTTAATTTGCCACGTGGAGGCGCCTGTGACATTGTGAGAGGATCGATAGCCTCTTTGTTGTGGAGATGAGTTCAATAATGAGATGCAGAAGAAGAAGATAGGTCAGCTCCCTGAAAGACAGGCATTGATTCACACATCTTGTGCAACCAATTTAAAGAACTTAAAAGATTTGTTTTGTTTTTTTGATCTGATGTGTAATTTGTATATATTTTTGTATTTTACGTTCGACAAATTAAACCAAGAATGTGAGAACTGGTAGAAGTCCAAATGATGTTGAAACCTGATCAGTGTGAACTTGCGTTCACACTGAATTATTTCTACAATTACTGATGGGAGAATTATCTGTGGTTGCAAAACAACTGCCTTCTTCACCTTCAAATTGATAGTGAATCCGGTTTATGCCAATGAAGTCTAGGATTGTCTTACGGCCCCCATCCTTTTAGCGAGTGAGGAGGTCGTAGGAATATAACCCAGTCTGCATCCTCAATAAGGAATATGGAATTCTTCGTCTTAAAGACCTCTTCCAAATTGTCATTTCATTCATTATCATTGTTACAACCCCGACAGGACATTCATCT
The DNA here is from genome assembly GCF_040956055.1 of Brachionichthys hirsutus. NCBI lineage: Eukaryota > Metazoa > Chordata > Actinopteri > Lophiiformes > Brachionichthyidae > Brachionichthys > Brachionichthys hirsutus. Next base: position 5,256,628 of record NC_090897.1, read on the forward strand.
CTGTCCTTCCTTTTCGGTCTCTAGTACAGTCTTCTCTTGGTAGAGAGATCTTTCTCTGCTGCTCTTATGGGATCCGTTAAGTCAACATTAAGCGCTGCTTTATGTGGTAAAGACGGGCTTCACTGTTTCATGCTAGACAGGAGAACGACCGAATGATGAAGTGAACCCCGTTTCTTTGCCGAGAGCATAGTACTTCACGTTATTGAAAGTACTTTAATACTGCGAATATTCTTTTTTCTGGATTTTAACATCTGTGTTAGCTATGTGCTGAACAATCTCTTACATTTGCTTCTGGTGCTAAGACATAGCAGAAACAAAACTACAAGTGAGTGGTAACAACAGACTTTGAAAGCTTCAGTCATTAACACATCGACACCCTTGACTTTGTCTGAAAAGTCAAAGACAAAGGAAGTCACAGTTAAGGCGATGAAAAGCTGTCCCAAGGTTAATCTCTCAGATCTGCACCTTCTGTTCTCACACCATCCTGTTCTTACAGGGGAGGAAATGTTTTTTTGCACAAAAGCTGGTATCACATTATGTGATTTTACAAAATCATGTGAACCTTCAAATAAACAGTTTTGCACTGTCTCTTTCTTCTCTGTCTGTTCTCTGAAGCACAGCATGAACACAGTACAGCAGGGTGCCCAGCATAGTAGTCATGTATGTATGGATAACCCCTAGAATAGGATGGAAATTTGTGTTTGGTAGATCATTTCCATTGGATAGCCTGTTTATTCCCTCAAAATGATGCCACCATTCGAACATGGAACATACATTGGTGTGATGAGCAGCACAGAATCGTACGTGGGTAAGACCCATGAAAGATTTGCCATGTCTTCCCTGCCAATGCCTTCCTACCTTTTGTGAGTAGTTTAGAGTTCAGACCTATCACATTTACCTATCAAATTGTTCCTGGTAACATTCCCAATTTTACCTGAAGATTTTATCAAGATCCGATTGTAACCTTTGAGTTAGCTCGACGGAGGTGAAGAATGAACACATGAATATTGTAGTTTGACCTCTTCGAGCTGCTGGAGACACACCTGTGCAATGATGATGCCTTCTAATCAGCTCAATAAGCCGCAGGTGTGGGTCAAGGTCCAAGGGCTTCACTTTTCATTAGAGTGCCGGAAACAAAACCTTCTTATGTTGGATTGCAAGACGAAACGGAACATTTTAGAGTGGCCCTTCTAATGCACACTTGTGCTAATCAGCGTCTTCATATGCTACACCTGTCAACGGCCAAGACCCAATGACAAGACACAGATAAAATAACAAAAAAAACTTTAATAAACTAAGGGAGAAGGGTTGGCAAATTGTCCAAATGATAAATCTACAGTTCAATATAGGGTATTCAAACAATAAATGTACAAATCAAAATGCAAGTAAATGTTTAAAAAGCACAGAACAAAGAAAACCTGCCTTCAAAATAAAATAAATGGAAAGTGTTTAAATGTGTGCGTAATAATCGCAGTCCCTGTTTGACAATTTGATTTTATTTGATACCAAGATACAGCAATTCAAAAGCAGGCACGTAGTCCTAAGAATGTTTGGTCATCATAAAAGCGTTCAGCTCAAATGTGTTACGTTATGCCACAGTACATGTCAAAGCACATAAAAAGCACATTACTTCAGAAGAGCTGTTATTGCAAATTGTTATCTTTGCCTTCCTCCTTTGTCTGAACCCCTGAAATGCAAGTGAGTGCAGAGGACAAAGCTGCCTCCATCTCCAGCCGCTCTGTACAAACCCAGGATCTATTTGCTGCACATCTCAGATAAATCTGCAGATGAGAGCACTGTCTGCCAGAACATGATGGTTATTGCTGATCCATGCAATGACATCGACTGCACTCAAAAGCCAATTTAACAAGGTTTGCTTGTAGCGCTGACAGAGTTTCAGAACGAGTAAGCTGCAGAGTTTTGGTACAGCTTAAAGAACCACCCACTCTTGTTATTCCATTTAGTTTAACAGAGATACGACTGATGGTGAAGAGGGAGACGCATTGATATAAAATCTCTTGTTTTGTTTTTTATTATTTGAGCACACATAATTGATGTCTAAATTGGAATTACTCAACAGTCAAATTACAGAGTCACACCAAAATATCTTTCTAAGCAATTATTCAATGACTCATTAGATGTGTAATAGTTGATAAAAAAAAAATTGTTTTTACATATCGTGGAACTTTTTAAATAGTTCCACATTAAAAGGAATACATGATGATTGCTTATACAACTACGACGATGACTATACAAACTTCTAACAAATAATTTCCAGGACAGTTCTGGGTTCTCTGTGTACCCGTCTGTCAAAGAAACCAAACGCTTGCTGATTTTGTGTGGCAGTAAGCGCTGTAATGTTTTTTCAGCTTGGGTTTGCCCACACGATTGTCAACATATTTCTGCAGTCACAGAAAGGTGCCTGCTATTGGAAGTACTTAAATAACTTTACATCAGCCAGCCGTGATGAGGTGTTGCAGCATTATAATTACTGAACGTGTTCATTCCGTTGAGAGGTTAACATTATTATGTTTTCATTTAACCACTAAGAGATGGTGCGGACCAGACTGCATGTGAAAAGCTGTAAGTACCATCGACAAGGTGGTCTAAAGTTAATTCAAGTAGTCTAAACCCTAAGGAGGAAATAAAATATCATGAAGATGAGACTAGAAAAGGTCTAATAGCTTAATTTACAAATGGATCACTCCAAAGGCAGCAGTTTAATATTGTTTGAATGTTGGGCTATTGTGGAAAGAACCTTCTGTCAAAATAAGGCTGTGAAGCATAATGGTTTCCAAACAAAAAAGGGACCCACAAATGGAAACTGGTGACATTTCCATTGTGTTTTTGTGCCACACAATGATTTAAGAGGATCAATTATTGCTCAGTTCCCCTTTTAAAGCATTAGTCCGTACTAACATTACTTATATATGACTCATGAGGTCCATGCTATCTGTGATCTTTGGGGCAAGAATTTCATGTGGATTGATAACTTTCAGTTATCTTCAGTTTCCGCAATGGCAATAACTTAAAACTACACATTTGCAGCAATAGAATGGTTATTACCATAAAGGACAAATTATTAATGTCTGGGACTGAAGTTGGTAATTTAAGGGAATTAATTATTCATTTGAGGTTACATATTACCATATATATGATATACTGAATGACATAGCAGCCACTTATGTCAGAAAATAAGGACAGAAAAGCCGTGGATTTCTCCCACAGACACCTCACTTTGGTTAAACACCATTGTGACTCCATGCAGAAAGCTGTGGAGGATTCATACTTCCTTAATGGACACATGGTCCGCAGACAACAGCAAAGACTAACTGTCCTTTTTTTTTTTTAATCTGAGAGATGAAGTTACGATCCACCCAAGGCACAGTCAGAGTGATGTGTAAAGGTGAAAAGGGCTGACGAGTTGTGAGGCAGTAACAGTCAGGAGTGAAGGTGTCATGTCTCAGTTGGGAGCTTAATATCTATCGCTTTCTTGTAATGAAACTTCTCTTCCAGCTGAGGGATTTTAGCAATCACTTTAACGTCAGGAGCGCAAGAAGAGGAACTGACCCCGAGGAGAAAGCTGACACACTGGGTCAGTATCAATGGCAACTGATCAAATGCAGCAGGCAGGAACTTTGCACACCTGATTGGACCCAATTATTTATGTTAAAATCCTCCTGCAGTGACGACTGTCAGCTAATTAAGAAATATAGTGAGTTCCTGTTTGAAGAAAATAGGATCAGTAAAACCCAAATTTTCATTTTTTTGTATTTATCTTTAAACATTTAGTCCTAAGGCCAATAATTTAATTTACATTTCAAAGCCCCTTGTGTCATAAAAAGGACCTTCAGAGCATGTTGCATCTCTTATGTCATCTGTACTCTGGGCCATCGTGATATTACACTGCTGCCACAATCATCTATTTACTTTTTTCTTTAATGCATTGCTGCTGTTGTTACAATATAGAAACCCTCCTAAATCACATTAGAATACAGAAGAAGCACCATTCCACTGTAGCATCAGAAGAGAAGTAGAGTATGTTTAATCAGGCTTAAGATGCACTTTCTGTACTTTAGATTATCTCTGTGAAAATAAGATGCATTAGATGTGGTTCCGGACAGGCTGGGACATTACTGCAGCTCTGGTGACTTTACTCCACCTAAGTGTCCATTTACCAGAGACGAGCAAGGCAAGACAGGGAGCAGTAACCTAAATGCAGCTCATTTTGCAATGCTGTGCAAAAGCCAAATCCCTGTAAAGAATATTCAGGGAGAGGGAGCGGAAAATGGAAAGCAAGAGAATAGTGCATTCTATCACTTTCTCTACACCGGAGTCCTGCCTGCAAGTAGAACCATGTCTGATTGTGTATTCTGTGATTAACGGAGCAGTGGCAGAGATCCATTGGCATAAAAACAACATGCCCTCTATCCAGGAAGTGATTTATGCATTCAATAAGCCTCTCTGGCTTTCATCCCCATTTTCTCCTCATTTTACCTCCTTATTCTTGACAGCTGCAGAAAAAAAAACACACACAGCATGGGAAGTAGAATCTGCCTCAGACCAAAGCATCCCAGGTAAGAGAGGAAGCAAGTGCACCATGAACCTGGTCATGAAGCCAGTTTGCTTTGGTTGGATCCCTGTTAGAAATTTCCTACTGATTTTATACAATATTTTAACTCCTGCAGTGTTGACGGTTACATTTTATCTAGCACGTGTTGGACGTTCCCCGTGTGTCTGAATGGGTTCCCGCCGGGTTCTCAGACTTCCTCTCACCACCAAAAGTATGCAGCATGCAGAGATGAGGGGGTGGCCCTTAATTTACTATAGGAATTAATTTGATTGGAATTGTCTTTTTGTGTAGCCCCGTGATGAATTTAGCAAGAGGGAAATCTGCCACCAGCTCAGATAGGATGACACAAAGCAAGGGTTAAATGCACCACTTTTCATTATAACAGAACTAAAGAACTTTGTTATTGAAGTACAACTAATTAATTATTGAACCAGGGAATCATGTAGAACTGTAAAAAACAAAACAAATATTAAGTTTAAGTAACTGTTTTTTTCTTGAAGGAGTCTTGAAGGAGAGCAGGAAAAGAGACAAGGGAGTGCAAAAAAAAAAGGGAAACGAAGCCCTGCTGACTACTCAGCTTTCAAACAGCTGGGTATGGAAACACAGCGGTCCTTAACATATGGTATCACTGAGCAATTAATCTGCAAAGAGGGGGAAAATGGGAAGGACAGGGAGAGAGAGGGAAAAAGAGCAGCATAGGAGGTCAAGAAAGTAAGAAATCAGCAGAAAAGGATTGGGGAAGAAAGAAAGCTGCTCAAAGTAGCACTCATTAATTTTCCCAAAGGCAGGTGTTGGGGCTAATAATCTGAGTAAAAAAAAAAATGCTCCACTTTGCAAGATTCTCTGATCCCGCATCAGCCAAACTTTTACACATCCCATAATTCCAAAGATGCTTTCAATTAGAGCCAAGAAAAAGTTGTAATTTAAAGCCCAAACTACACAGGAGGAGCCCAGCCTGCTATCCCACCCCGGAGCAGTGTCCAAGCTACTTCTAAATTTAAATCAGAGCTGTGCCACACTGCTCTATAATCTATAGGTCAAGTCTTAACTATAAATAGAGGCATTAATTATGGTCATGAATTTCAGGTTTTGAAGGAAATTCAAAGGAAAAGTTTGCAATTTTTCCAAATAGTTAAAATCCCAGAGTCAAGAATGATGGAAGACAGAACAGACCAGGGATCTAAATAAATTAAAACACCGTTAAATAATAGCTGCATCAGCAGGAGCTTTAGGATCCATCTGAGCTCCAACGGTACAGCTGTTCCAAGCCTCTCATCCCACAGACAGCACCAGAGAATGGGCTTATTTGATTCGTCTGAACTGGATCTGTCGCAGAGGCGCAGACGGTGATCATTTTATTTATCATTATGTTCCATTCCGCTGCGTCATTCAGAAGAGCCTCAGTTAATGAGAATCAATCTTTGAATCTGACTTTCAATGCCCCCACCCGCTGATGTTTACATATTAAAATTCAGGAAGTACAAAACAAAGTATTTTTACGAAGACAAACGATAGATGTTTATTTTGAAATACAGTATCTATTATCTTTGATCATTTGAGCGTGAATTACATAAGATTAAATATACTGTTGTTAGATTACTACTTTTGGGTCAGACCAGAAAGTCTGGACAAATCCATTGTTGTAAAGCCCAGTAGCGTCTCCTGCTGGACAAAGTGAGTAGCGCATCCAGATGTCACACAATGAGCACAAGACTTTGACATACTGTATATGCGGTGGTGCAGATTGGACGTGTCTCCGTGTGAGCTCCTGCAGCATCGGTGACATCACAATCGAATAAGAATGTGCAGCTGTGCGACTAGAGACAAGGTGATGGGTGCTGGACACGATGCATGGAGGAGTCAGTTACAAAGGACAGGGAGCCCGGCGGTGCTCTGAAAGCCTGATGGGGAGACATCTCCTGAATACAATTATTACAATGAGATTTAACAGGGTAATAGGTCAAATTTTAATGATGAACTTCTTGAGATCATAAAATAAAGGGTCGCATCTGCCGACATGATTTCGGAGCTGTCCGTGACAGTTTTACTCTTCTTCATCCCTGTTTCTGGCAGTGCAGGATTTCAGTTTTTCCTTTAAGGCCCAAACAAAGAACAATGACATCATTTTATTGTTCTTTGTTTGTGCCTTAACAAAAGAATAAAATAATTTGGTTTGTAGTGCTTTATGAATATGGTGTGCTGAGACATGATTGGTTAGGTAATAATAATAACTTTTGATTTTATATAGCGCTTTTCTAGGCACCCAAAGACGCTTCACATCACGTGCATTATTCATTCACACCATACTCGGTGGTGGTAAGCTACCAGCCACGGCCCTGGGACAGACCGACAGGAGCGAGGCCGCCAATTTCCACCCACGGCCCTCCCGACCACCACCAACATTCACTCGCTCACAACATTCACACAGGCAATGGTGTCTTGCCCAAGGACACAACGACAATGGACGCACGTGCCGGAGCCGGGAATCGAACCGCCAACCTCTCTATCACAGGACCCGCTCCACCACCTGTGCCACCGTCGCCCACAGGCAGCCCCCCCTGCTGAAATATTGATCCACCTATCAGACCATCTTTGGTGCCAACCCTCTGAGCTGATAATAAGCTGGGAGGTTCGGGACCCTTGCTGGACTTGTCAGGAATGGAATGTTTGAAAAGGTTACAGGGCAGAAGAATTGTCAAAACCCCCCTGTCGGATGTGTGTGCTTACTCTGATGAGGTGGCTGGAATAGCATGTTGGAATAAACTACAGATGTATTTATTTTTGATGGTGGGGGGGCGGGGCAAACCGGAGAAGCCCATTAACCTTCTTATTCTAATAAAACAGTGTTAACCTCTACGGCATAGAGGCATATTTGATCAGGTAATCCTTTACGATTGTTACTAGACGTTTTTCAATTTTAGAATCACTGCTATTCAGTGCCTTCAGGGCCAATTTATAATTTCCAGATTGCTTGGACATTTCTTTCACAATGCCCCTGAGGTCCTTGTCGAAGCTGCCAATGTTGATTTGAGTTTGGCCATCGTTAATTTCCGCCTGAACAATTTCAAACAGGTGAGACACGATGCTGTCCCTGTTTGGTGGGAATGTTTTCGCTTTGAGGCAAAGCCTCCAAACGATCCGTGCACTGAGCATTCTGACATAATCTTTAAATATTAGTGTATTTTGTGGCTCTTCACATGCTGGGCCAGAGTCATTTTGTGGCTCTTCACATGCTGGGCCAGTGTCTGGAAGAATTGCCATCACTCTGGTTGCCATCATTTGACTGTGACTGCTAACCTGAATTCCCAACCACCAGTTCATCAGGACGATAAATACCCAGGCCTTTACTGATACGTCATCTGTTGACTCACAGATACCTTGATCACTGAGGAGTTTTCTTATGTCTTGTGTGAGTTTGATGTATTTAACCCTGTCTTCTCTTCCTGCCTCATGCCAGCATGCCAGCATACTTAGGGCTGAGGCTGTCAATCCGATTCTCCCATCTTGGTTAATATTAAAACAGTCACTCATACGATAAATCAATGCTTTGGTAAAGAATTTTGTAAAAAGATCTTTTAAAATGCTCTGGATATCTGTGCAAGACAGTTTACTACTCCCTTGTGGAAGTGGTCCTTTCAATGTGTCAAGATTTGCTGTGACAATCATGTCAGACGTGCAAAAAACATCCTGAGAGATTTCAGATTCAAGGCTCTCAAACGATGTCCGCGGAAGGTCGTTCAAAATGGTATACAGGATATCGCCGAGCTCCTTCTGGACTTCTCTTTGCACATCTTCGACAACCTCTTGGAAATGTTCTTTATTTTCTGCAGTGTCAGGATGTTTTTCGAACATGTAGCTCGTGTTATCTTGCGGTGGTTGACGCTGCGTTTTGTTTATGTACTCCTTGAACATTTCTCTTGCGCAACACATCATAGTGTTAGTGGTGCTTGGGATGGTAAAATACTGCGGCTCTTTGGACTTTGAGCCGTTTGACAGGGCAGAGTTGACCGTTTCCATGATCTCCGTACTCATGCCGTCCATCAGATGTTTAGAATCAATGCTTTGGGTTTGGTGGGGAATTCTGAAAGCTCGACAAAAGCCCTGGGTGATTTTGTCACTTACACAAAACTGAACCTGCTCCTTGGACAAGGCTGTATATTTCTCCTTAAATTCCCTTATCATTTCATTGGCTATATTTGTCATTATGTCCAAAAGCAGCTCTACTAACATGATGTCAAAGGCAGCATCGGACTTCTCTGATCTCACTAATTCCCACTGTTTCATTGTAATCCCGCTAAGAAACGATTCAACGAGTGCGCTAATATGCTCGACTTCAACATTTACAAATGGCTCTGTTTGTGTACCTCTAGTTATCAAGACCTTCTCCATGGTTGTCCTTGTACGGATCAGTCATGCAAAAAGTTAGCAGACAACTTATAGGAGCACACATCAAAAGATCGACCTTTGATCCTTTGACGTGTGCTCCTATACGTAAGTCGTATAAGGGTCTTTGATCTACTGGAAGGCAAGGCAGGAGGAGAGCAATTCTCTGAAGACCATTCTGCGGCAGAAAGAGTAGGAGTGGGAAGACAATGGGAAGGCCTTGACATCCCAGCTCCCAAAGGAACCTAGTCCTCTTGGCGCAGTGGGAACGCACCCTAAGATGACTATAAGGTAGACATGAATGACGATTAATGTCCATGTCCGGCTAAATAATGAAGTCAGCTTTTTTTAAAGGCGTTATAGCTTTTAAATAAAATTCTGACATTGTCCTTTAAAAATAAGTGCACATTTGTAATATAACAAATTGAATGGTTTGAAGGTGCACTTGATGTTCTGCTTTGTTTCTGAAAAAGAAAATCAGGGTTGTGTGCACAATTTCTCAGATCAGGAGCGCTGATGCAGGACCTCAATGGATTAGAGTGAATTATTCTGTGGCAGTGTGCACTGTAGAGACCGTGCGTCTTAAAACCACTGACCTTCGTGTAAAGCTGCAAAGAGTAATAAAATAAAAATAAATGAAGCTGTTTTTTGTCAATTTCAATGAGAAAACAGAAATTTACAGTTGAATAACTGGATGTTTGATTGAACTGACACAGATGCAGCCCACTGTGTTGTGTTGTGTCTGAAAGGAGATGAGATATATGACATCCTAATGCTGTTCAGGCTCATATACTGTATATCATGGTTTAAACTGTCCTGTCATTGCTGACAATAACCTGCCATCTCAATTGATGCTGATTAAAAAAAAGTCTAAGCCATTTCCATTCCTTTATTGGCATATCCTATTGACATATCTACACAGGAGAGATGCATGTACTTACTTGGGACATCGTCAATAGAGATTAGGCTTTTTTTTCTTTAAAAAAAACAGAATTTCTTGTGTGGATAAAGAAGCTCAGTACAAATGTCCCCCCCAAAAAAAATCAGTCTGAATGAGACCTGCCTCTGCGTGCCTCCTTTGGAGAATGATGCAGAGTCCATCGTCTCCTGCAGAATTAAAACTCAAGCATGTCATTTTGCTTTCTGGCCAGCTTGGCCACCTCCTGACGGATCGCCTGTACAAGGGCAGAGGTGGAGAGGCTGCTCAGGGGCATGCTGTCCATGTTCCTCACCACTTGGGGCGGGCTTTGCTGGGACGCTGTGCTGGGGGCGGCAGACGGCTGCTCCAGTGTCTGGTTATACTGCAGGGGTAGTCTGGTGGGGCTCTCCCGTGGGTAGCGGGGGTGAGGGAAAGCCTCTACATACCCAGGCAGGGGCAACTGGAAAATGAAAACAAAATGAGTAGTAAAAAATTATTTCACCGCAATGAACTTCTAATATTCCAGTTATTTGTATTATTTATCTGTAGGACTGGCAAAATGGACTTGCTTACAGAGTCTGCCCACTGTGGCGGCACGTCCTCGGGCTCAGGTGGATAGGACATCCAGGAGGGACTGTGGTAGGAGGTGGGTGGAGTGGAGACAAAGTATTCAGAGTATCCCTGCCTGGTGGCGGGGATGGCGTAGACGGCCGTTATTGGGTTTCCTGCACAGAGGGGAAGACGGACTGATGATTTAAGAGTATTATTGGGCTTCAACGGATCCCAGAGGCTACTTTTGAAAGCTGAAACTGTCTCCTCATCTGCTCACCTGAGTAGTTGGACACAGGCTTCTCTGCAGTGACGGGTGGAAGAGCTGCTCTCGTAGGTTGCCCATATGGGTTGTTGCCATGTTGACTCTCAGTGATGGACATTTCTGAGCTCCGACCCTTCGGGCCCAAGTCAGAGGTGGAGCTGAGATGAGCAGACATTAAGAAAGAATAAATACGAGTTACTCAAATATGCAGGCACAACCACTAGATGGCAAACGCACTCCATTTGGAAATGTGAACACCTCATTAACATTCTTACCTCCTCTCAATGCACTGGTTCGATATTCAAATTTATACGAGGCCTGAAATCACCCCGGCCACCGAATATTAGCAAGTGAATATCTAATCCCTGAATATGAAATTGAATGTGAATAAATGAGGAGAATCTGATGGATTTTTGGGATGCGACACACATTGTGTCTATGCCTGGTCTGCTTCCATCTGATGCCAGTGTGTGTGTGTGTGTGTGAGTCAAAGAGAGAGACCTTTTCAGCCTCACCGTCTTAAAGAGGTTCCAAGAGGAGGTCCAGTGCGAGGCAGTAAAGGAGGAGAACCCATGGCCATCTCAGGGAGCTGGGTGAAGTGAAAGGCCTTAAGCAGACGGTGAAAGGCATTTAAGGTTGCACAGTGTAGCAAAGGGGGGGGGGGGGTAAATAATTTCATTCCACTTACAGGTTTAGGGAGGCTGCACTGAAACACATCTCCATAAGACGGCACCCACTGTAGGCCTCCGCGCCCACAGTTGATTGAACCCGGGGAGCTGGTCACCATGTCTACGTACGGGAGGGGCGGCGTTGAATTGCTGTAGGGATCAGCACGTGGGTGGTGGAGATGGGACTGCCTTCCAGATGTAGACTGGCCCCCTGAAGCCAGGCTGAACGCCTCCTCCAGCAGCAGGTGCATCTGCTGCCTCACTTCATCAATGGAAGGCTGTGAACTCAGGGTGGACGTTTCGGAGTGGCCTTTCAAGCCCCGACCGTACATGTATCCACGCGGCCCCATCAGGCGGTCGACGTTCGTCTCCTCGATCAGCTCGGGCTCAGTCTGAGACGGGTAGAAACAAAGAGAGAGGTCAGAATGGTTTTATAAACCGTGTGTTCTCTGACATGGACGTGATACGATGATGCACCAGACACCCCGGAGCTCACAGTACGAGGTGGAACACAGCGATCACGTCAAGCTGCAAAGTTGCATGGATTATGAAATACAGCAATTACAGATGGCAACGCAATTAAGAAAATAAATGTTTGACTTGTTGGGTATGTATGTAATGTAATGTATTCTATAATGTATGATGAAGTTCAAGGGATCCGACTGACAAGCAGGGACAGGTTCAAACAAAAGAGAATCACACATCATGCATCCAGGAATAGAAGGCGTGCAGTTTTAAGCGCGGCACCCTGCAGTTGTGTGGGTGAGCCGACTACAGCGGCGTGTTCTGATCTGCACCTTCGTGGGTCAAACATTAAATGATGAAACCTCGCCTTACTGAAGGAGAAAGATATTTACAGGCACAACCTGAAAAACCTCCATCATGTCTCCTGTCATCCCAACAGTGGGACGTCGGCACGGCGCCGACTGAGACGGAAGCAGCGGTTACTCGGCGTCCCAGAGACACGTCGACTCAGAAGAGACGGGTCAGTGCTGCTAAGAAGCTGGTCACAGTAGGCTCAGGGAACAAAGCTCCGCTTTGTCTCAGTGAGTGCTAAGCCATATAGTTCTACCTTATATAACACACAATATAACCATCATCCAGTCCACCTCGCGCCATGTTTTCCAACCTCCTCCCTTTCTTTTGTATGCTCCACTATTGTGTCCACCCCAGGCCTCTGCTTGCATCAAAACAGTCCTTCCAATCATTGACAAATGAGTACGAGTTCAGGCTACCCTATTTCCTGTGCGAAGGGGGGGGGTAGCAATGGGAGACTTAGCCTAGTGCACCTCATAAATCAGCCCCCTCTGCAAAACGCAATGGCAGAGGCTTGCATCTGCAGTGACAGCGCCTGCAGCTACATTAGTCCCATTGAAATCAAGGGGAGGAAAAAATGATGGTGTAGCTTCTAACCGCTATCGGGCAATGTTTCTAACTGATAGTTCAGCCACAACAGGTTCAAACTAGGGTAATCAGAATAAAGGAAATCTCAATGTATAGAGCAAACCTTTCCATTCGAGAGATGAGGATTTTTCAAATTCCCTCTTGCTCCATGAGCTCACTTCCAAGGCAAATTGTGCATTAAGCAAATCAAACAGCAGACTTCAATGAGTAATAATGAGATGTTTATAAAATAGTATTTCTTTTCTTTTCTTTTTCTTGCTCAGATTGGTCAGAATGGCTGGAGGGTGAGTGGCAGTTCACTGAAATATTTATATATTTTCTTTTTCACAGCTCAGGAAGAAAAGGTTTTCTTTATTACTCTCTTTTCCATTACTCCTGGGAGCTAACATGCAAGTATTCATGACAGAAAGAGCCATAATGGAACGATAAAAGAGTGGAGGCATGAACCGGCCATCCTGAGACACAGTACGCATCAAAAAAGAGCTTATAAATCTTAATGAAGAATGAAACACATATCTTCTTTCAGCGTCGGGGTTACACTGGAAGCCATACCTGAGACGCACATGATAATAATTGATTTATGGCTGACGGATTGTGCCTTAAATGGAGTAGGAAGGCACAGATTAATAACTGACGAGCTCTGATTCTATTATCCGTCTCACCAAAATGAAAACAGTATTAATGGTTTTGAATGTTATCATCCGCATCTAATTAAAAATGCAAAACAAAATCTTTAAGCATATATATGTATATGTATAGCACATTCCTAAAATTCCATTATTCAGGGCAGGGGTCACCTGGTGACTCACATCATAGCCGCTGTTGCGAATGCCTCTCCTGGGTCTCTCCCTCATAACAAGCAAGTCCATCTCGGTTCCTCCGGGGCTGGGGCTGCTCAGGCTCTGCCTGCTGCGATAGGCCATCTGCCCTACCTGGGAGTGCCTGCCAATTCAAGCACACAGTGGATTCAGCACAAACCAGACCTGGGGTGCAGTCCTCATTAATGGAAACGTTCTCAATTCAGCCGTCTTAACTCTCAGTCGTGGTTTCGGATTGCCCCGAAAGGAAGGTGGCAATTGGAGGTAGCGGTGAAAAAGGAATTACGTGGGCCATAATAGTTAGACACAATATGTTCGGATATCTAATTATAAGACGTCAAATTAAAGAGCTAACTTGATTATGAGGATTTGCTTTAGGTGTACAAAAATGTAATACAAATGACAGGGCGTTGAGGGAGTGTAAACCTTCACCAAGGCAGCTCAGTTAAAAAATAAAACATGCAGTGAGTGTGAGGTCATGTTGATGTTTCGCCCCTTGCTTGTGATTCTGTCAGGACCAAAGATTCCATCTTTCTGTTCATCTGTAAAGCAGAGGCAAAACAGAACCACATACTGGACCATCCAACACCATGCAAACCCTGTTATCTCCAAACTAATCTGAGGGGCCTGATGGGCCGCATTCTGCCTGCCGAGACAGGATGACGATAACATTAATGGAATGGCTTCACTTTTTTGATTCGCTAAATTAGGCAAGGCAGTCCCGTCACTCACATTCCCCAGACCTTAGCATGAACATGGATTTTCTGTTCTGTTTACACCCAGTCAAACCCTGGTGCCACTTGATTTTCCACTCTCCTCTCACCTCTTGTGAGACTTGACATAAGTGGAGCCTCGCTCATCATCGGGCTCCAGCGGACTTCCGTGCTCACCAGCTGCCCTCTCACGGCTTTGCCTTTGCCTCTGCGCCAGGACCGGACCGCTGCTGCTGTCGGCGGACGGGAAATCATAATAGCCCTTCCGCTTAGCCTTCAGTCTCAGCTTGTTCCTGTAGTGTTCTATGTCTGACTTCTGCTTCAGAGCCAAGTTCACCTGGGGGGGGGGGGGGGTAGTAGGCAAGAGCACAGGATGAAAACAGACATGGGGAGATGACAACGGAGACAGACTCATGGTTAAATTCTCTTTTTCTTGAAAGGCGTGTGGGGGTGAAACATCAGGGGGGGTTCCTGAGAATAATAAACGCAATAACAAGGGGACATCTATTTAGGATGCCCCCCCGGAAGAGCTGGCAGAAGTGGCCGGGGAGAGGGAAGTCTGGGCTTCCCTACTCAGGGTGCTGCCCCCCCCTTCCCCGCGAACCAACCCCAGATAAGCGGTCCAAGATGGATGGATATGTTTTAATCATGAATTAGTCCTAAATAAGGGCACTGAAATTGTCTGCTGATCTGCTTCATCTCGTCCGCGGTTGTCATCTAATCACATAAAACTGACAGTTGTGGAAACGCAAGTCCACGCCTGTCATTGTATTCCGATTCAAATGTTTGTTGGTGGACAGATATATGCAGCTTTTCATCTGCAGTCAACTCTAACTCATTGAGAAATTCAAAACCACTATTGGTCTAAAAAAAAGAAAGCTGTGGCATCAAATACTGAGAATGCATCCGTGTATGCGGGATGAACATATGGTTTGTGCGCCTCTCTCTAATTGGACGTGTGCATCACCTCTCCGTTGACAATGGCCGACTCCTGGTTACGGTCAGATGAGGCAGGGTGTGAGTAGTTGGGCTGGGCCGCCATGGGCTTTATGGAAATAAGCTGCAGCGAGCCAGAGGAGGTGTCATATGGATCTGGAGAACAGAGAGCGAGAGTTCACGCTCAAATAGACTACAAATGCCTCTAATCATTACAGTGTCAGTCAAGGGAAAGCAAACTGCCGTTTCCACCCTTTGTCTCTCTCTCTCGCTCTCCCAAGCTTACGACGTGGGATTATGTCAAACATGAGCTGTCTGGAGTCAGCAAAGAAGTTGTGGATGCAGACAATAGATCACAAAGATAGCATTAGCTTCAAAAGGTCGCGCAGATGCATCTCGCTGTGATAGATGAAGGAAACTGACTTTGCGCTTTCGTTGCTTATCAGCCATCAGTCAAACCGGATTCAATTTGGTTTCGCTTAACTTGGCTGATGAATTATTCAAATCCACCCAATAATGAAAATAATACAGGGAATTTATCCAAGAGTATTTGATTAATATTTTAAATACACATTTTAAAATATCTCTTTGACTCAGGAGTCAGGAGATCATGTGACATGTGACTTCACATGGTCTTTATGCATTTTTGTCTCAGCAAATGTGTGCATATCTCTGTCCTAGCTTCTCCTGTTTTGACAGCAGGACAGCAGATTGTATGTCCCGTGTATATTCTTGAGGTCTATCTCTGCCTTCTAGCTATAAAAAAAAAAAAAAAAGCTGCAGTGGCAGTGCATTTCCCTAAGGGAAGTGTTTCATGCAGTAGAAAGTGGGAAAAAGATTGACTTTGTCATTTGTGGCACACCTGACCTTGCCTGAAAATGAGCCGTAGAATAAATGATTGGTATTTGTATTGGTGTGTGACTCTCACCATCCCTCTTTCGCGTCTCCTCCTTTGTCGGTTTCTGCTGCGCTGTGACTTTCAGCGCCGTCAAGCCCCTGCCGGATTTCAGCCTCTCTGATTCGTTGCTGATGACGGAACCATCCTCGCTCGGCAAATTGCTGTGAGTAACCATAGCAACAGGAGAGGCGGTGAGCTATCCGGAAGCCGGGCTCGCAGCCAGGTTGTGCCATCCCTTCCTTTAACAAGCTCATCTTCCTCTATCTGCGCCTCTCAAGCTTGAATCCAATAAAGGTAATATTTGAACAACTTGATGGCGAGTCAGCAAAAAATCAGTTGATTAAAGTAAAAATATATATAATAATACTGTTTGTACGTGAATGAATGTATCAAATCAAACAATTGCCTCACATCAAACGCTATACTGTAGTTAGAATTAGAGCTGATCAAGCAGCAGCTCAGGGAACACAAGGCAGTGACATCAAAGCACTTTGGAACATCCCATAATTGTCTGGTAAAAATGATAACGGCTAAAGAAACACTTGAGAGGCACAGCGGCTGCCCTCCCTGCTCTCGTCGAGGCAGAGATCCGTCTACAGGATCAACAAAGATGCGGGACGCGCAACAATTAACTGAGGTGCACCAAACATGTTTACATTGGCTGCGTGATTCTGCGTTGGAGTTTAGACGATAACAGTCGCGTGATTCTGCGTTGGAGTTTAGACGATAACAGTCGCGTGACCTTGGTGGAACTGAAGAGAGAAAGAAGCACTCATGGGTTTAAATTAGTCTCCATCCAACATCCAAGTCAGTAATTATACTGTCTGAATAATACTATAACCACAAGTTCCTCTCCATCACAAAAACCATTAGAGAAGCCCCCGCCCCCCATGTACAGAGCCCCTCGTCTCTCACCTACATTTAATTTGATCTCGTTACCCAAATAAAAAAATGACACCATTCATTCATTGCCGCGACTGCTTTATCCGAAATCCGGGTCGCAGGTATTGCTGCAGTGTAGGGGCGAGAGGCAGGGTACACCCTGGACAAGGCGCCAGGTCATCGCAGGGCCACACATAGACAGACAATCATTCACGCACATATGGACAATTTAGCATAACCATTTCACCTAAGCTGCATGTTTTTGGTGGTGGGAGGAAGCCGGAGAACCCGGTCAGAACCCACACAGGTACAGGGAGAACATGCAAACTCCTCAAAGGTCCTCTGCTGTGAGGCAACAGCGCTACCAACTGCTTCACCGTGCTTCCCTGACACCCTTCAGTATTCCTCAATTAAATATTTTAGCATGATTTAACATAACAAATAAAAAAAAATAAAGTTCAGAGAACTCTTTTAGCGTCTGCCTATCACTCAGCTGCAGGGTGGGATGAGGACAGCGTGGAGGACTGGAGGGATCCTTGTGTTTTATCGTCCTGTCTCTGACTATACGACCCAGGAGCTTTCTGAGTGCACCGTGGAGCAATCCCTGATCAAGCCGCACAGCCTCTAAGCAAATGTAATGATTCAGCTGACAGTCATCCGTTTGAGGAGGCGACATCCTTTCATCTAACACTCTAACATTAATGAGACAAGTGGAGCCCAAGTTGGTCAAAGAAGCTGAGCTGTGTCACAAAGCATGAGATTAATGTACAGATGTATTGATACCTCTTGTGTTTGTCAGTGGCGAAGTTTTTCTTGTTGGCCGTCCCATCTTGCTGCAGGGCCTTTTCTAGCGAAAGCGGCGCATCCCTCATTTTTAGGGACAACAATAAGGTGTCCTGGCTGACAGGCAGGGGCTCGTCATTCCCCCCTTGTTGACCCAGATGCTGCTTGGCATAGTCAAAACCCTGGACTGACTGATGGACAGGTCGAGTGAAACGTCAGGAGAAAAAAACAAAAGAGAGCAGGCAAATAGCACAATGCTGGAGTCGTAAAAGAAAAGGGCGAGAACAAGAAGCTGTACATTCAAAAAGCAGAAGTGACACGAGGACGTCTCAAAGTCGCACAAGAGCGTATCTTTGAGGAGACGCCAGGAGCATTTAAGGAACAGAACTGGGAGTTTGGGTTAGATAAGTGCAGATTTATCGGAGGACTTTTCTTTAATCTCGTTCCAACATCTTGTCCAGAAAATGACTCCTAATGGGCCGAGAAGAGATAAGAGCTGCAGACCTTTTTGGAGTATTGTTGGAACGGATTAAAGAGCCAATGACAAGAACTCATATTGTTTTACTCAACACTGGGTCTCTAAACCTGCCCCCCCCCCCCCCCCCCCATTGCAGCTAAGACATACAGTGGTACCTCGACTTACGAATGTCCCTACATCCGAAATTTTCAGGTTACGAAGTTTCTGAATGGGAAAATATTGCCTCTTGTTACGGAAGCATTTCAGGATACGAGCGGCGAATAGCGCTATTCGCCGCTCCCAGAGTTCACCGAACGTAAACAAACTTGTAGCTGCTCTGCCATCTGCCTGGCAACCCGTTGCGTATGCGTGTATATCAGCATGCTATTCGTGTCCCCCTCGTGTCCCCCGGAAAAAGTGTTGACAAGTCGGGCTATTGCTCATTATGATGACGTCTGCCTCGCACATTTCCGACGGATTGTCAAAAGCCGGCAAAAGCAGACGTCATCGGATCAGTTTTTCAAGAAACGCGAGGCAGAAAACACCGCAAAGGACCAGTAAACAAAGAGGACAAAAAGTAACAGCTAACAGGTAGATTAATATTTTAAAAAAATATCATAATGTAGCGTCCGTCGGACGCTGGAATAAGCACACGACGGGTAACTCTGTGTGTGTGGGTGCCGCGGGGAGGAGGAGAACGGGAGAGCTGCGTAGCTCCCGCAGCTCTCCCGTTCTCCTCCTCCTCCCCGCGGCACCCACACACACACACCGCCCCTCCTCCCTGGATGCCTTTGCGGACTCTCTGCAGCGTAGGAATAATGAACACTCCTAAAACATGAACCGTTACAATACTTTTGCGGGGCTTGGAACGGATTAGTGCATTTACATTCAAAATGCGTCTCTACTTACGAAGTTTTCACGTTACGAGGTTAGTCCCGGAACGGATTAAATTCGTAAGCTGAGGTACCACTGTAGTGCAAAATCAATATGAGTTACTCCTCTGACTTAAGGACATGCATCCTCTCTCTGCTAATAGCACATATAAAACACACACATATGGAGAATAAATAAACGGATTTTTTCTCATTAACTTTAAGGGCTTTTTGTGGGAAGACTAACAAGGGTTTGTGATAAAGGTGTTTGTCTTACAGAGAGAGAAGATAATACGTAAGAGGCAGTGCAGGAGCTTCATTTATAGGTTTAAGTCACTCTTTCTTTGAGCAATGTCCTTTACCCGTAATAAAAAATGCTGTATACACTACCTAGAATGTGAATTTTGGAAGACTCAACTTAATAATATATAACGTCTAATTAAATTTCGATTATCAGTGCTTTTCATGTGATGAGACTTGAAATGGTGCGCGATAAAAAGTCCTCTGACAGCATGAGTGAAGTGAATTTTACTGTTTTATATGGAGCATTTTATTGCCTTCTCTCTTATGCAGCTCCATATGAAAGGAGAGGGACGCATACTATTACGCATTATCATTCATCTCCATTAACATGTTGCAGTGAAAAGAACTATCAATGACACAGAAATGAAGCCGTGACTGTGGGACACGGTGGGAAACAATTTTCAATCTTTATACTAAACAAACTGTCGGTAAATGCACAGTCTCTGTGTTTGAATCGTTGCCTCTCAAAATTCAATTTTAGATATTCACTACCTGTAAACCGCTATGAGAAGAATAATCCTCCAATCCAACGGAATCTCACTGTGAAATGTTTGTTTTTGCCGTAGTGCTGTTTTAACCTTGGTTTTCATCAGTGCAGATTTATTGGAATACATCAGAGGTGAACCCCCCACCCCCAGAATCCCATTCACATCCCGCAGTTGAAACAGTTGAGCCCTGAAGACAAAAAGCACATCTTGGTAATGAGAGGAAACACAGTGGAAGAGGATACCTGGTGATAATAGCCCACGTCTCTCCGATACGACGTCTGAAAGCACGAGGAGACAATTCTATTAAAAGGGGTCATACCTGTGCAGTAATACTGAATACAGCATATAGAATACAACACAACTGAAAAGCTACCCACATCACTTGCAACTACAGCTATGATCTCAGCAACACATACGCCTGAGCTGCAACTTTGATCATTTTCCTTATCAATTCACCTGCATTTTTGGTTTTTTTGGGGTTTTTTTAACAGGGAAGTTACTAGGAATTGAAAAAGGCTCAGATTCTAGAGCCGTTGACATAAAACCAAGCTGGTGTAATAATTCCAAAATTGTTTCAGCGAAAGAGAATTAAAGATGCATGCATGAAGACAGATACCTTCGCCCGGGGATTGAGGTTGCCGATGGCGTCACCTTTAAAGTCATTTTTATTTTTCCTGCACAGCACAGCCGTGATGATGATGATGATGAGCGTTACCACAGCTATGGGGGCCAACACTGCAGCGATTATCCAAAGGTTATTAGGAGGGTTTTTTACGACAGCTGAAAGAGAAAAGAAAAAACACACGTTCACCGATGTAACCTCTAAACACTGAATGATGCACGGCCTATCGATTGGGATTGTGTTTCCAGCTAAAACATCACACCCGCAGGAAGTGACACTCGGTGCTGTTCTACCTGATATACAGTGTGCCTGATTCAGCTATTATAGATTTATAAAGAAATGCAGCTTCCCTTTTGTGCAGCTTTGTCTCTTTACCTCTATCTCTCCTCCTTCCTTACTCTTGACCAACCAGAAACATTATGCAGGGAGCATTATAGAGAGATTAGAGAGCCGAGAGCCTTCTTAACCTTTTCACTTGCTCCTTTCCGACATAAACTCAGTCATGTGTTTGGGTTTGCACCCAGGCTGCCGGAGTTTCTGTCTATTTGCTGTCTTGTCAAAGACTAAAAGGATGCTCAGCTTACGTTCTGCTTGCAGCTGGACGAAGTAGCCGAGGGTGAGTGCCATAATCTGGGAGTCCACCGTGTTCAGGACCTTGGCAGCTGAGGTGCCTGTTAGAGGAATTCCATTGTGTTGGACGTAGTAGGTCATCTCTGCGGGGTTCTTCAGCCCAGACATCCTACGGATGCCAACCATCTGATTTGGAAGATAAAAGGAATCATAAGTTTCCTGGAACTGCAATAGTGGACTCCATGTCAGCTATTACTCAACGACTGTCGTTTTACTGCAAATATTACATTTCAGACAGTATAACAAAAGTACAAAAGTAAACCATGCTTTTTGGAAGAGAAGAACATCCCATGGGCCGCAGATATTCCTGGTTTAGTAAAACGTTCGATCTCAAGCTTGTTTTGATGCCCAATTAGCAGACAATGAGCTCAGGACCTCCCTAATGATCAAGGGCTGACTACAAGCACGTATGCATGCATGAGCAGAAGTTTTTTTTATCAAAGTGTGCATCTCGTGAAATTTTCATCTAAAATATAAGCCAACAAAAGTGTTGGATTAATGCTTTCATTAGCCTTCAGAGTCACAAACAAACAATGACTCAGGGGTTTTTCGGCTCTCCAAATCTGCGCATCCAGGATTGATCTTCCAGAGAAGCGTCATGCGTAGCACAGCCCACGCCAGACTCTTACCTGGACGGTGTAGCTGCTTACTGCAGTTGCCCGTCTGAGACGAGTGCCTTGCTGCCCCGCCAGCACAAACAGCTCTGCCAGCCGCTGCTCCATTAGGCTGGCAAAGCTTTGGTACTGTACCTCCAAGCTGGCGTCATCCACGTCTTGGATCACTGCGAATGTGCACGAAAGGAAGAGGACAGCCAGATGGTGGTTAAGAGGGAAAATGAATCGCTCGTGAGGATAGAGAGTAAAATAAAAGCGGGATTCCTGTACTGCAATTTATAAATCTGTATTGTGCCTCCTGGAAGCGCTTTATAATCCTCTTGTCAGGCTTGAAATAGACTCCATTCCATTTTGCCAAAAAATAAATACAAATAAAATAATCCTGCTTGTATATATTATTCTGTGTGAGCAAATCCCTTCATCAGAGGAATGACCTTGGACTGGCTTGATCTTTCTTTGCGGTAAGTGCAGGGTTAAAAGCGACACAGCTTGACAGGGCCATCCATATTCCGGTTTGGTGGTGCAAGCGCCCTTGAAATATATTCATGTTACTCAAAGCATTGTAGCCCTGCATTAAGTCAACAGAGGGAGAACTTAACAAGACAAAGAAAAATGCCTCTCACCAGAAGAAAATATGTAGATGTATAATGTTCTTATATTTTTCACATATATTCCTCTGTATGAAAGTTGTGATTTGATTTTCCACGATGACTTGCAATCAGACGATGGCATCCCTACCTGTGATTACCCAGAAGTCTCTGGTAGCGATGGACGTATTCAGGTTGTGGTACTCCAACGCTGCAAGACATTATCATCTGATCAAAATCATGGAACTCATCTTCAAACTAAAGAAGTGCAGATTACCTTTTTATGTATTTTTGAAAGGTTTAAGCAGTGAGTCAATTAAGAGATGCAGCCTTCCTATTGGTCAGCACTACTGCTCTTCAAAAAGTGCAACAGGGAAATAATTCTCTTGCTACTAATGTTACCGCTACAAAGTGGTGGTCTCATTAACCAGGCGTTTTCATTCATGTGCTTAGAAACCTGCAGAAAATGAATAAAAAGAAAACGCGGAAACATCTTGCAGAAGTAGTTTGAGGGGTTAAAGATGTGATTCTCGAGCCCTGCTATCGCTGCATGTCAGACACATACAGAAGCGAGGACAGCTTTCCCCTGCCTGAGCTCTGGTTGCCTCCGAGTTCTGATACAGCTATTTGGTGCCTGATTAAGCTCTTGTGCTGGAGGCTGGTGTAGAGTTGTCGGGGAACGCTACATCAGTGGCTTGTGAATGCAGAAGTGCTGCGGAAATGTACACTCAGACATGACAGGAAAAAAGGATATGGTGGCTGGGGGGAGCGGGGGGAGCAGGGGGTTCGGGATGCAGGACCGTCAGCAAAATGCTTCATGCATTTTGTATAACTACTTATCCTGTGTAGGGCAGGAGCCTATCACATTCGCATCCAATTTAAAGTCACTAATTCACCAATATTGCACATTTCTGGCGGGGGCAAGGAAGCCGGAGCCTCCACATATGCAAAACGAATGGCAGACAAAGTGCAACAATCACTTCTGAGTGGTGCGAGGCCGTTTCCGTCAGAGCAGACTTCTGAGTGAGGCTCCCCAACCGTTAATTATTTACTGTGATAATTCGCTTTGAAGTGAGGCAGCCGCTGACGGCATCTGGTCACACCTCCTGTGAACAGAGTAATATCGCCGAGGTTGAGGCTACAAAACAGAACAGCAAAAATCACTGTCACACACTCGCTCATTCTTTTATGCCCCTGCCGGTCTCTGCTCCCTTGAAGTCCCCACTTGGTGCTTATAGTTGCCTTCCTCTGTTTCTCTGCTCCCCGGCTGAGTCATCCCACCTACAGGTAACTTCTCTTTGAAACTTAATCCAATCCCAACACAAACTGAGTTTTGAACTTGAGGCTCTAAAACAGAGCACCTCTTCATTTTTATTTGTGCCTCAACCAC
Source organism: Brachionichthys hirsutus (assembly GCF_040956055.1). Classification (NCBI taxonomy): domain Eukaryota; kingdom Metazoa; phylum Chordata; class Actinopteri; order Lophiiformes; family Brachionichthyidae; genus Brachionichthys; species Brachionichthys hirsutus. Next base: position 5,280,382 of record NC_090897.1, read on the forward strand.
AACAGATATCTGTCCTCAGTGATTTTAATATATCCGAATACAGGACTAGGGAGGATTCCAAAAACCGGTACCTTAAATACCCACCAAATTACATACAGGTGCATGAACCTGTTCATGTTCTATCACTGTCATATTTTAGCTCAATAAATCAGATTTTGTTGAGAGTAGAAGTACAAGCTTCAAACGTCATGTACTCACGTTTATTGGAAAAAAAGACATCTACAGCATCGGGTAATTCATTAGCTTGTCGGATATGTTCATTGTCTGCAGTCTTGAATGATGCTGATCTTAATGAGCATTACCGGTAGTCAATATTCAGACACTTAATCACCGTGTATGTGAAATGTCCTAATTCCCTCATTAAGTTTCATTTGCTAATGCGGTATGTGATACTTTATATTATGTCTTATTACATGGCTTGTATACAAATCACCTGGTATTTCTCAATTATGCTCAATCTCACAATGCTGATATGTTTTATTTAGTCCAAATCTCTGCTGGTATTTCTTCATTGTATTCCTGTTATCCAGGTAGGGTGAAGTGAAAAGAATAAAAAAAACAAAATGTACAACCTCGGATCCTTCTGTGCTTTGTTCAGGTGGTCTTCAGCCACACCTAAATGCATCACATCTGCACCAATGCTGGAGTCAAATACTTCCCTTTATCCGTAACACGATAGGTCACTGAGTAGTCTAGAATGTCTCATTGAGAGAGAAACACACAGTTCCAGCCTCATGTTCACGTCACATAAAGGGCAAAGTAATCTATACAGATATGATCTTTCCATTCGCCACACTCTCACAGCACTTGACCCAACACGAACTTGTGGTTCTAAATTTGGCTGAATATAGTTTGGCCACTTACACTCTGGGACGTAAGAGAAGATATTTGGCCCAATTAGCCACTGGGTCAGCAAAGGAGGACAGGACAGTTAAAATGAAACATACTCTCAGGGTTGGGTTCAGCTGTGGAAATATAGGGAAGCCTTTTGCTTTACTTTGAACTCCTTGCTTAATCACGAACTCCGCTGTAATCTGGGAGCATGATCTTTCAGAGCCGGAGCTTCGCGTAGTGAAAAGTGGAACGTCTGGGGGGATTCAAGCACTAGAGCTAGTTAGCCACCCTTAAAATGAAGAGAATGGGAGCTAAATGTGCTCAAACAGAACCTCACCAGAGGGGCCTTCAAGCCTTGAGCCTCTTCAAATTCACAGATAAAGGAATACACTCCAGATTCTCCGTGGATGTGCTACTGGGTGTATTATATACATTCCCACCAGGCTCAAATAAGCTTGATGAGTCAGAGGTTTGGAGGCGCGGCACGTCATGCACTCAGGCGATTGGCAGCACTCACCCACTGCAGTCATATGTGGTCCTATGACCTATGTAGTGTAATAAATACACTGATCGCTTAGATAAACACATTTCAATTTTGTTATTTTATTATTTCTCATTATTTAATAGTATTTATATTTCTATAACACATCATTCTGATATTAGTACTACAAATAGCATGAGCAAACCCCGTACATTTCTCCATCCGGGATCATTAAAATACTCTAAAAATGATCAATCAAATTATTGTCATTTTATCTCACCTGCATCTGCTAATAATTTCCTCTGCCAAGCAGTTTAGACATCATTTCCATTCAGTGTGACGACGGGAACAGGCCGCCTCTTGGGAATCCACTGGGATACATAGATACTTAGGCACCCACTGAATCCCTGTCACTCTACATTTGCTTTTCCTCGAAGCACAACTCTAACACAAATGGAGCGCTCAGTTGAATTAGGCTAAGATTAAAAGCATGGGCTTAGCTGCGCATTTGCGTCAAATATCTTTAAAGAAACGACTGTGATCGTAAAAAGTAAAAGAATGGCAGCAAACTGAGAAACTGGATATTCCTGTTATTTACTGTTGCCTAGGGAAACCTTTCTGAGAATGTCCGGACTATGTAAGTACCAACATAAACATGGCTTTCTATAATTTTATTGCCTCGTCGATCACCCATTCCTTCATCCAAGCATTGTGAACCAAAGATGGCGGATTATTATGCTTTGTTAGACACTGGCTGACAACTTTACACGGAACTGCGTGCACAGTTCAGCACAAGGCATCTGTTCAGTCTGGCTTGTATTTTGAGCGCAGCTCATTCCCAAGAGACGACAAGAACTATTTCTCTTGTCTCATCTTGCTGTGTTATTGAATTTCTCCTGACTAACAGATTTCATTATTTCGCAAAGCAAATTGCAACTTACGTTCAGCAATGATAAGGGGCGGATAGAAGAGGAAGTAGCCCACCAGCTCAGCTGACAGCTGGCCAAGAAGGTTTGAGGCAGTGGTCCCATTAAGGATGGCAGTCCCATTCCTTACAATGTAAACCAATGACACAGCAGGCGAAGACGCTGCCTGGGAGACACTCAGTATCTTGGGAAGGAAAACAGGAAAGGTTCAGGTTAATTTGCTTTGCAGAATGCTGCGGATATAATTATATTTTAATCTGCAAATCTAAAATACGGGAATTAGCAAAGCATGGAATAAGCGCTAATAATATTGTCATATTTCATTCAAGCATAATCATCAAATTAGCTTTATTATCGGCTGCACTTAAATGTGGCAGCTCATTAAAATTAATGCAAACATCGCCTCTCTAAACATGCTTAATTTCCATCTCAGAAGCAGAACTAGTTCAGGAGGCAGAACCCAATGCACCAGGGGACGATCGTTCACAAATTGCATTAAGGTTTGCATCTGTTGCCAAATCACTTAAACCACATGATAATATTGATGTGTAGCAGGGGATAAAACTGCCAAAGTCACATTCACTCCAGTACGCTGCAAGCAGTATCCAGCAAACGCTGTTTAGCTTAGCTGCGGGATGCAGACAGGTCTTTATCCGGGTCAAATGTCAGTTCCTTTTTAATATTATCTGGAATACCAGCATTTGAGGCTTTACCATTACGACAGATCACCTACACAGAGGCAGGAGTGTAACACACCTGTCACAGTACTGTACCTGAACAGAGAGTCTGTTGTTGGTGTTGAGTACTTTGGCCTGTGCTTCAGAAAACACCTTCTCAAGCCTCTGTTCCATCATCTGAGAGAACCGACAGGACCGCAGATCATCACCTGCACCCACAAACTGCAGCACTGCAACACCAAACAGAATGAGTTACTCTTCACAGTGCTTAAATATAGTGATTCTGGATGTTTGATGTGTTCTGGAAGCATAGAATATGCTACTTAATACTGATCTCTAAATAAATACACATGCATTATTGTCCTTTTCTCCTTTGATGTGGTATCGCAAGATTTATTCTATTTTCCTTCAAAACAATCTTCATTTTCTAAATTGTTGTAGTGCACAATCACTAGGAGCAAAATAACAGGAACATCAAGCTCATCTCTGAATTATTGTTTGCTTTCATCCTGGCTGACCTGTTTTAAGCTGGAAGGCAGTGGCCGGGCCGGGTCTCCATGTTGCAACTGTAAGGGGCAGAGCCGTTACCATGGGGAGGTACTGCCGCAAGTCTGCAATCAGCTTATCACGGCCGTAGGAGTCCAACCCTTCGAGTACAACAAAGGGAGGATAGACAATGTCCCCTCCGGTCACATGATACGCCACTGTCATGTTGGGAGAACCAAAAACTGTCTCCATCTAAAAGAGGAAAGTGTACAAAGAACGGTGTCTCTGAAGAGCCCCATCAGTAGCTTTAACCATGTGGCCGGTCTGATTCTCAGCTATTATTTAACACCATAGTGCACGACTGCTCCGTCTGTTTAAAAGGGTCACCACTGAGCGTGGTCAAGTACCGCATGCCCAGCATGAGCAGTGCTTAAAAATGACAGTACACAGAGAAAACCCATCACCATCTTCACCTCCTCTGTAAAAGCCAATTTTGCGATTGATTAATGTGAAAGTCCTTTATAAGCCAATTAGACATTTTAGCACAGGAAAAAAGCAGTTGTGAAAATAAAGAAATCACTGACGGATTTATTCCATTTAGCAGCATCACCTACAGCACGATGATAATGTTCATGCTGGCTCACTGGGACACTTGTTAAAGCTATAAACAAGGCCTGTGGAAGTTGTTTATCTGAAGTGAGATTAACATTTATTATCATTCTATACTGGAAAATAAAAAAATGAAGAAAAAAAAGAAACAGATGAGGATACTTTTATGTTGGACGTGTTGTGACGTAAATTTAACAGGCAAAAGATATTCAGGGTATGACCCGTTGGGAAGGATCACAAGGTAACGTCTATCAGTCGTATTAGCAAGGGAGCAAAATGACAAGATATCGAATTGTACCGGATTGATGACGCACTTAAGTGCACATTTCAACCACTCACTAATGAAAGCATGAGCAACAAGAGAGTGATTACGGAAAGCAGCGATGTGAAGGGGAAAGCCGAAGGGAAGGGATGCCTGTTGGAAAGAGAATAAGATGAGGGAGACAAGGGAGGGACTGTCAAGTAGGGAGTTTGGGGACAGAGAAGCTTTATGATCCCTCACCTCTAAACCAAGAGACCAGAGGTATCAGAGTACCCTCAGGGGAAATGTACGTGTTGAGTAAAAGCGTGCCGTGACGCATACAAATTCACATCTGTCAGGAAGCTTTGGGTGAACTTGGGAACTTGAACGCTAATAATGACATATGAGGTGGAACTCTGTGAATGTAGGAGAGGTGAGGCCATGCAGGCCCCGTTATCTAGATCATCGGAAAGCCAGTGCTGACCTGATCCACTGGCTGAAGCGCTAAGCGCCTGCAGTCCCCACAGACAAGAGTCAACACTCTGCCTCTTCACAATTCAGCCTTGTTACGGAGTCGAATAAAAGAGCCCTTTATTATCACTTCATCCGCTCAGGCTTCCCCCCGTGTGAAAGTGTTATTAAGAGATTGCATTTCCAGCAAGCCGGAGTTTGGTAACACACGCTCACTAAGTTTATCTGATGGTTTCAAAGGCTGCTAAAAGATGAACCCAAATGGATCGCTTCCTTTGGAAAGTTTACGTCACAGGAGAGCGCCTCGCTCCGAGGCACAAAAATACTTTCCTTTTATCCTTTCTTCAAGCTTCCGAGTGGTTTAAGTCACATGGTTCAGCTCATTTGGTCTAGTCCTCATCATCTTTTTAGCATCAGCACCACGCGAAGGTCTCCGCCCAACCATTTATAACCTATAATTAAATTCCCCTTGCCAAATGCTTGCTTCTTATTGGGCGAGAAAGCAGTGGTGCTAAAAGGAACAGGACAGGAGTGCACCGAAGCAAGGCGCCTCCAGAGACAACAGCAAGAGAAGGGGGGGGGGGGGGACAAAATGTGAGTGCATTGACCTTCACATGGACAGGACACGGGCCCTATTCTCATTTATCTGATACTTCCATATTGAGAAATACAGCTCTTGTATTTCACAGGGTTGCAGACAAATAAAACACAGACAAAGACACACACACAGATGTACTTAACATTTGCCCAACACTGCAACACTCGGGGTAATCCAGCCCACTGGAGGGAAGGATTACTTTTTGTCACAGGAAAGGAATCCGACCCCTGCTAATCTATTTCCAAAATTCTGCTATCGTGTTTTTTTAATGTTTGTCTTATTCTTCAACTCTCTAACATTATTCCCTTTCTGTTTTACACACAACCCCCCCCCCCCCCCTCTAAGATCACGTTCCTAATTCTCACCAGTTGTATTTTAGCATCATTCCGAAGAGGTGCTCCTGATACAAAGGCGTACTGTGAGGAGGTATTACGGGCCTATTGGAGTGAGATAATGGTTCCGGCACACTGGGAGGCTTGATATGTTCCACAAAAGGCTAATCCGCAGACAGAGAGATCACTTTGTGTGCACTGGATCTGTTTGTGTCGTTATTGCAGGGGAAAAGCTCGGATTGGTTTTCTCCAGAGATAAAACAAATCCAGCATCTCTACTTTTCATGCAACAACACCTATGAAATGAAATATGTATTGATTCAAACAGAAGTAGGTCTCTTCTAATTATGCAAGAATTGGTGCAGCTCTCATCTGCAGCACCGTCAAAGTCCTAATCTACATCTTATCTTTACTCCAATATGTGACATCACCCATTTCCTTCTGGGACGGGCTTCAGCCAACCTAATTTCTATATTAATCCTCATCTCTTCCGCCTACATGAGGGTCCTTGGTGTAAATGTAATTTACGCCACACTAATAAGCCCTCAGATAAATAATTAGTGCTATTCGGTGTTCATCAGTGTTAGAAGATTGTTTGATTGTTTCGTACAAACAACAGTTTAATTCTATAAAAAGTCATATTTACAAAATAATACATTTTCTTTCATTCGTCTGCCCCACAAAAGGCTGTCTGAATAAATTTTACATATATATTTGCACTCGTATGGATATTAACGCTGCTTTAAGCCTTTTATTAGCAAGGTGTCTCAACAGGTTCTCATTCTACTCTACTGTATGTATTTAATGCTGATAGATGCCATCAAAATAAAATTATCAACTTGCATTTCACCTACTGTCCAGAAAATATTATGCTGTCTGTGCATAAACCAGCTATACTCAGTCTGAACATGACCTTCTTCATCCTAAAGTTACTTTTAGATAAATTGTGAATTTTTCTCAAGTTAAAGCCGAATTGAATCAGAGACCCTTATCATTGATCCTTATCATTTATTTTGTGTACTGCCGTCCTTGGCCAGGTCTCTCTAGTAAAAGAGACATTGGATCTCAATGGGACAAACCTGGTTAAATAAAGGTTAAATAAAAATGGAGAAAAAAAAGTCCAAACAGTATGCATCCAAGTCTACAGTAGGTAAAGTTGTCAGGACCCTGGGTGTGCTCTTTGAATCTAACCTATGGAGGAATGGTGCCAAAAATAGGATCATGCTTTTCCTTCCCGACATGTCGACTGCTGTAATGGACTTTTAAAAGGGTTAATCAGAGAACAATCAACATTAAATAATGTAGCTAGACAAAAACAACAACAAAAAACAGAAAAAGACGTTACTACAGGTTTGATGACCTTGCACTAGCTGATAATTTGATTTGGAAGTGATTTTAAGATTTTACTTCTTACTTCAAAGCCCTTTTATTGCCTCCATATCTGAACTTCTGAATTTACCGACAGCGGGCAGCCTGAGACCCTGAGCCAGGAACCTGCTCACTGTTCCCGGCTCACGCTTTAAGACTGAAGGGAACCAGGCTTTTGTCGTTGGAGCTCCTCAGCTGTGGAACGAGTTGAAATGCGCACTTGATGCGATAAACAGATTGTCGTTATCACACTATATCCAACAGTTGATGGTGGGAAACAAACCAAGCAGCGTAGCGCCAACTCAAGAAAGAAAAACAAGGCCGACGAACAAGGACATACTGCATGAGAAATATACAGGCTGATATTCCAGATAAAACTTGCCTTTAAGATATATTTTATGAGAAAGGTTATTCATTCATCATCGCCTCAGTCCTCAAGGATAAACTTAACATTAAGTAAGAACCAATACACATAAATGTTCATTTAAAAAAGCACTGCTGGGCGTATTTGACTGTATATGAATAAATGAATAAATCAATGTTGAATAAGAGCTGCCTTCTTCCTTTAATCAGTATTTATTGATAATAGTCTGACCTGAGCCTGGGCTGAACTATCATTCAGAGCTTTTCGGAGGCCCTGACTTAGTCCCCTTCGCAGGTTCTGCCTTTGAATGCTGTCCAGCCTGTTTCTTCTCACATAGATGGAAACGACTGAGAGATTTGGAGACAGAGATCCAGACAGACAAAACAAAATGAAAAATAGGAAACCAAAGATAGACACCAGACAACATGTTAGAACATTCATTTATGTTACTCTTTTAAGACCGTGGCAACAGAGGTTTTTACCTGTCTTAACCCACAATCGCTCTGTGATGTTGCACTGCTGCGGTGGAGCTTCCGTGGTGGTGGTAAAAGGGGAGAGAAACACAGCAGTGCCCTCCCTGGGAGCGCTTGTTCTGGGGAAAGGCGCAGTGAGTGCTCTCCTGCTGGTTTGAGTCCTGCTGGCCGTAGTGGCCGCCGCTCTCCGGGTCATTAGTGTGGGCCACGGTGTCGTTGTAGACTGCTGGGTTGCCGTGGTGACTCTTCGGGAAGACGCGGTGGTGTCAGGGATCTTAGGTTTGATGGATGAAGCTACTGTTGTGGCGGTGATCTTGACAGAGGCGGTTGTGTTGTCCTGTCGAGCGGGTAGAGGTGATACCTGAGATGTCCTCTCGGGGGGCCCAGCAGGAAGGGTCATCCTGACTGGTTGAGAGGGGGCAAGATTGGCCACGTTTTCTTCTTTGGGGAAAGGTCGAGCGACAGCTTGGGATTTTCCAGTCATTAACTCATCCGTCCCCGTCTCTGTAAGGACAACAGACGTCTCGGTCACTTCCTCCGAAGCTGTCGATAAGGTTGGACTTGATGATGAAGATGGGAACAGTGATGGCGCTGGTTTTAGAGAAACGGATGATGATGATGATGCAGCGGTTGCTTTGATTGACGTCACGGTGTCTGACTGTAATGTCGACGATGACAGAGGCAATGATGATGATGATGATGATGGCGCTAAGGAGGACAACTGAGAAGCGTTCGTGCTACTGTATGATAATGGCGTCTCAGGAGATGATGGCGATGCATGAAATGAGGAAGATGATGGCACCAGCTCTGTTGGTACGGCTAACCCCTGTGAATTCAAATCAGTTTCACTACCGCTGTTGTCACTGTCAAAAAAATGGAGTGCTGGGTTGTTTGATAGCTTGTCAGCAGAATCAAATGCATATTCGAGAGAGCCCACGTCTGCCAGAGGGGGGCTGTGCTCGCCGTTATCCACCAACGCAGGCGAAGACGCTGGTGAAGATCTTAGAGACTCAGTGGTTATGCGAGAGAGGGGCAGAGAGCGATTTGAATCCCATGCTGGTGGAGCAGTGGCGTTTCCAAAATGAAGACTAGCCGGGGACAAATTCAGACTCTGTTCTCCATCTCCTGACGTTCCTTTGACACGTGAAAAAGACGACAGTTCTACAACAGTCGGATGAGATGAGAATGGATCACTGCTCACTGCAGTTAGCTCAGTTGAATTCAATAGATGCACGCCGTGCTCGCGTCCATCTTTCAGCTTTAGATGTTCAAATGTTGCTCCATCCGCTGGCGCATGAGAATTTACCCAACGAAAGCCAGTATTAGCATTTCCTAATTCAGCAGAAGTGCTTTGAAAAGAGATGGACTCAGTAGATTTGGCCATAGCTTTAGTGCCAAAGCCTAAAATAGCACTCAATGAGCTTCTGCTATCTCTTGACGAAGCTGAATAAGGCATAGCCGATTGTGCACCGAGATAAAAAGTTAATTTATCAGCCTTCACATTGGTAGTTGATCCCCCGGAGTGAGGAGTCGAGTGTCTCTTCAGAGTGAGGATGGTGCCTGACCAGGAAGAGGAAGACTGCTCGTAACTGCCCATGGCCGTCACGTCGTCTTTGTGAGGAAGACTCGTAAGCGTTTTTGATGAAGCTTCAAAAGGTTCTGAAGCGAAAGGGATTCCAGTCGGAGATCCTTTGCTCGGACCTTCAGAGCCTTTATTCAAAACAAAGGAATCTCCTGTAGTCGTGAAAGGTGGAAACCGAGCTGTGAAATGCTCCAGAAGAAACCCCTTCTTGTTGAAGGTGGTGTCTCCGGTTACAGTCGACTTCTCATTCCCACCTAATGAGAGAGAAGCTGAACTCGTTGCACCGCTGCTGTGGAAGCTCTCCGTGGGCCTCTTTCCACGCGCCACGTGAACATTGCTGGCTGGTGTTGCTTTGCTGCGTTGACTCGCATCCGCTTCTAAAATCAAAGCCGTACTGCGACGGGCCGTGATATGCGCAGCGATTTCAATGGCGGACACGGTCTGATTACTCGGAGGTGGATTTAGAGCGGATGTAAAAGACTTGAGGGGAAACGTGTTTTCAGGTGATATTTGAAACGGCCGTTGTGAGGGGTCGATTTGAGAGGTTTCAGCTTGATCTGCAGTACTGTAGTCACTATCGGCTGACAGGCCTGCGTTACGATGAGGGTGGCTTTGGTAAGAGGAGTGCGAGAGATTTTTAGAAATGGTTTTATAGATGTCGTCCTTTGGTAGATTTCCTCTCAATGCTGAACCAGAAGCTGATACTGTCCTACTGCGGGAGGGAAATGTCGTCTTTGCCATCCACCATCCTGCAGGACCCCGAGTTCTGATACTGGGTGACGCTGTTAGAGTTAGCAAATGAGGCGAGTCGGCCTCTGATTGGGAGTAAGCTGGGCTTTTTCTGGTGATCAGATGAGGAAGGAAACCAGGAGTGGACTGCAGCCTTGGCTGAGTGCGTGAATGCGACCCACTGAGGTGAGTGTCTACAGAGTTTAACCCTTCGGTGGCCTCTCTTTTGTTGCCGCTTATGTTGTTGGAAGGCATTCCGAGGCTGCCGTGACCCCCTGCCATCGCTAAATCACTAGTATTAGATAAATGCTCTGAGGACACTGTGCTAGAATAGATAGGTGTTATATCAGTGGGTGCAGATTCAGAAAGCGACTGGGAGGACTCTGTGGAAACCGATCCGGTGTCTCTGAACGTCGCCGCTGGGGACACAGTTGGACGTGTGACATGCGAACCGAGAGGCGACGTGACTGGCGAAGTGTGACTATCTGTACTTGCTGTGTGACTTAACATCCGCTGGGTAACAATACTAAAAAATGAATATGTTTCAGAATAGGTAGACCCCACTGCTGATGCTGGATCTTGGAAAGCTTCCTGTTGCCTTTTGACAATGTGACTGTTGGGAAACGAGTTTCTCATTTCAATATTAGGCGTAGAGTTAATAATTCGGTCGTGGCCTTCTGACGGTGTATAGAGGATTTCTAAAAGCTTTTCTCTGTGGTGTGGAGTAGAATATGATGCATGCGCGCTAGTTGCTGGTGCCTTGATGATTTTTGTGCTTGTGCTCCTTGGGTATGTTCCGCTTAAACCGTTTATTTTATCTGCTGGTGAGGATAATGAGTGTTTTTTCACCTCATTGATCCTTTCAATGCTGGCTTCACTCGGAAAGCTTAACAGTGTGTTTGCCGTGCTTTGCAGACTCTGTGTGACAGCTGATAGGTCAACATGCGAATGAGTGGAGACTCGTCTGGCTGTTGGATTGTCTTTCCAATCTAGAGACCCTGCCGGTGATGATGTTTGCTGGCCAAGGCTGGACGCAGTCTTTTGACTCTGAGATGACGAAGCAGCTTTCTTTATCCACCCGGTGGAAGATGGTAGAGAAAAGAAATATGCCACAGATGATAACACAGAGGAGGAGGATGGTGCCGATGAGGGTGAAGAAGATGGTGCTGCTGGTAAGCCATCTGTGTCTCCATCTACATAGGACACGTATGATGGCTGAGAGACAGTTGATGCCATTATAACAGCCTGAGGTGTGGTGGTGTGTTGACGATTAGAAGTCAGACCTGAGCTGGTGAGTAGGAGCTTGTCCCCCGCAGACGACGACGAAGAGGACTTCTCTGAGTCATGGCTGGATCTATATGAAGGCCATTGGGTGATATGGGTCGCATCCCTGGTGATTGTCGGTGAGGTTTGATCAAGGTTCACCGGATTTCGGGCAGTTCCTGCCATGACATTTAAGACAGACGAAAAGGCCGGCTGCCCTGATAAGTTTCTGCCTTCAGAATCTGAGAAAGGCACCTCCTCCTCCACCACCGACAGGTCAGCTAATGGGTGAGGAGTAGCTGTTGCTGTGGGGTAGCTTTGTAGAGATGAGAAGCCAGAGGCATCATCGGTGGATTTTTCTGTCAACAGGAAAGAAAAGGAAAAAAGTCAGATTAATAACAGAAAATATACTAATTCTATTTCTGGTGCTATGAATCTGATTCGTTCAGCCGGGGGCGATGGTGGCGCAGTGGTTGAGAGGGTCGTCCTATGATCGAGAGGTTGGCAGTTCGATCCCCGGGCACATGTGTACATGTGTGTGCACTGTCGTTGTGTCCTCAGGCGAGACGCTTCACCCACATTGCCCGGGCGCATGCGCACGCTGTGACCAGCAGCGGGCTACAGTTGAAGTGTAACTGCTGTAAACCAATTCTACCTTCGGGTACAAATAAAGTCACCTTACCGCCTTACCTTTCATTTATAGAAGGCATTATGAAGGGGTTCTTTACTGAAGAGAGGAATAGGTCTAAATTCCAGTTATATGGGAGCCAAACAAAAATTAGATTGCCAAAGCAGTGTGCAGATTCCTTCAGCCTGTGTGTCAGCAGAATTCCCTTTGCTAAACATGACAGATTGCCGTAAGACAAGCATGTAAGGGAATGGCTTCAAAATATGCAGCTTTTTAGATACTTGAATTATCTACCTGGAATAAATACGAGGGTCATAATTAAGCTGTTACACGTCCAACAAATCATTAATTGACTTCCATCTAATTTCACTAAGGTGAAACAAAATCAGAAAAATACTGAAATGTACACAACATCCCAGTTTTTGAGGCATAAACACCTCTTTCTAAGAGCAGACATTTATGTATTCCCAAAGGAGAGGAAAGAGACAATCTTCAAAGTGGAACAAATGGAATTATTCAAGAGATGGAAGCCGTGTGCACACAAGTATAGCTAAAGATAACACTACTTCTAAGAGCAAACAACGCAGTCATGTTGCAATGTTTCATGGCTTTGCTGAAATTATGCCTCTGCAAAAGGCAGAGAGGTTGACAAAGATGTGGACTTTTGCATCACAGGAACCGGAGGGGGTCAATGTGCCAGCACAGCCAACATGGAGGTGCCGCTCATCCATTCCAGTCCTGTCTTCACATTTTATTCCTGCACAGCCTTGACACATAGGGCTCCCTCTATCCATTTATAAAGCTTTGCAGTTCTGTCAAGCCTCTCGCCTCCTCAGCATCTTTTCCCTGCCGTAGTAAACCCGGCTATTCATCTCCTTCAAAGTTGGAGGGACATTAGCAGGAGAGGAAAATTTAGGGGAAACGTGTACCTGGACTTCAAAAGGATACTTCAATAATCACAAGTCAGTCATTTTTACTCATGGTGATGTCTGAGTTGGCATAAATGAATTCAGTTTGAACATAAAACTTACGTTTCAAAGACATTTTGCTGCATTTGAATGCATGTTTTTTGAATTGCACACATGATGATTAGCCTGAGGCGATGTGCGCTCACACAGGGGGGCACAGAAAAGCTATAAAAAAAAAAAAATTATATATTCCCCATACGTTAAATGAGGAATGAAATAGAATCCAATTTATATAAACTCCCAAAGGTCACAGGTCACTAATTCTTAATACATTCTTAAATGTCACGCATATCCCAGGGAACTGCTGTAATGTTTTTTTGTTTATTTATTTTTGTCAAAAAGAATAAATCTCAAACATTTCATTAACTGCAGACATTAATTTCTCAAATAGGGTTCCTTCATGCTCTACAAGTTATCCCATTGAATTCCCTTTTCTTCAAAAGATCACTAATGTGCTAAAATGTGATTAGAGGAATTGCTATAATGCTGTGATTCTTAATCCACACTTAGCAACCGGTGCAATAAAACAATGACTGGAAAGAATAGAAGGGAAATGTATTTTAGAATTCACAAGAGCTCCCGAATAACAAGGGAGTTATGTCGAGCTTCAAGGTCATAAGAAGGAGAGTCAGTTAAGTAAGAACTTCCTGGCCTCCTACCTCCCTCCCTCGTTTCGAGAGCGCAGTAGCAACACAAATTTGGGTGAGAAGGGCAGAGGCCAGCACGAGAGGAAGTGCGAGTCCACCTGTGGTTTGCCACCTGCTCCGACGAGTGGAGCGTATGGGAAGATTTTAACAATGGATGAGAGAGAACAACAAATAATCAGAGAGAGAGAAAGTGATAGAGAGACAAAGCGTGGCAAAAAAGTCAACGGAGGATGGCATGCAGCAGCAGGAGACGTCCCCCCAAGGCCAGACGTCCCACCAAGACCAGACTGGCACGAGAATGAGGACATGTCTCTGAGGTCTTTTCCAACACAAGTCATCCACCGGCATGATTTCTCCCTTGAATGCAGTCACATTACTAGAAGTAATCCTAGCTGAAAAATACTTTTTTAGTCTTACATAGCGGTAATTAAATTTGACTTTAGGTTATGACAAACAGTGCTAGGTAGAACTAAAGCTTTAATGGAGAAAAATGACCATTTGCAATTGTTAGAATAATCATTATATTCTATGTGTGTTTTTTATACTCTTTATAATTAACTCATACATGGAGTCGACATATAGTATCTGTTTTTGATGTGAACCAGACTGGGAGTGCAACTTGTGATAAGGAGGAGAAAGGAAAGTGGGGACAGAGGTTCCCCTACATATATCACAGAGTGGGGCACTGTGTGTTTTCTTATCTTGTGTAGGAGGGGTAATTGACGTAATTAACAACTCTTGTTAAATGCCCAATGCACCATGTTACGTGGCTCTTTGCTCAAGCTACGGAGCAAGAGGCCAGATGTCTGCTTCCGGCTGCACATGCGAGCATTAGTCAATAAACGTTTAACGATGAGACCAACTCAAATGTGTTCTGGTATTAAACTTGGAGCTGCCAAAATAAAGCACCAAAGAGGGCGAGGGGAAAATGTCGCCCTTTAACACTGTATGAACAAGTAAAAGGAATAAAACATTTACTTTAGCCCGAATTGCAATAGGAATTGCTTGTGAGTGTTTTTTGCAGCCTTGTGCTGTGCAGCCAGACATTGACTGGTCAATCCCATAAAATATCAATTTTAGTGTCAATTTCAACATTGGGGGGGGCAATATGTCACAACGAATTATGGTGTGTATCAAACCATCCTATATATCTAAACATATGGACACAAGTTCATCGTAAAATCTTCTGCAGCCAGCGTCCACAAACCGCTGAATTTAACTCTTCGCCTCTGCAGCCAAGGCTGCCTTTGAGCCCCCAGAACACAGACCTGCAACTGCCAGGGCTTCTGCTGCTGCCCCACTTACACGCTGCGTCTCCTTTTGCTTTGAGCTGCATCTGTTCCTTTGTATATGGAAAATGGTAAACAAAAGAGTAAAAAAAAAAAAAAAAGAATCCCTGGAACCACAGAAACAAATTTAAAAAGTCTTCTGATGAGTTTCTTCTGTGTTTTTGGATGTTTGCAAAACGGCACCATAGAGCTGCTCAAGGCTGTTGTCTTTGTATCGAGATTTTAAAGAAGAGTTTTGGTAGTGAAGCGGAGGGAAGTCTGAGAACAGAGGACAGGACAATGTACTGCGTGTACCGCTGTGTGTTCTTTTTGTTTTGTCTCTGTTTACAGGCATCCTGCCTGTGCAGGGCGAGAGGAGGAGAGCGACACTGATGCCAAGCACTGCTGAGTTGACAGTATGGATGGGAGGGATGATTTCACACACACACACAGCGCTATGCTCCTTTATTTTTATTTTTTATTTTTTTCAGAGGGTGCAAACAGCACCGCAGGCTGAAACACGCATCAGCTGTCTGGAGCACAGCCCAGCGGACACTTAAGCCTGCAACCACACAGAGATGTGCGATTATTGAGCCTTTTACTCACTGCTTCCTTCTCATAAGGGAATTATAGGCTGGATTTGGATCCCATTTGGCAGTTTGTCTGTGGCAAAGATGCAACATTTGAATATTATTATTCAATTGAGGAAAAAATGGCCCCTGTGACTGTTTATTATATATTTTTGTACAGAATCAAAATATATATTATTATGGGATAATAGGATCATAGGATATACAATAGTAATATTGTATATATGGTATTAAGTTAGCTCCGTGATGAACCGGCGGCTTGTCCAGGGTGTACCACGCCTCTTGCCCGCAGACTGCTGGGATAGGCTCCAGCAACAGCCACGGCCCGATCACGGGTAAAGCGGTCAAGGAAACCGATGGATGGGTTATGAAGTTGTTTTTAAAACAAATTGTGGAGAACACAATGACAATCGTGTCTTCATGGTAATGCTGTCATAAATCTGCTCATCACGTTCTGCCCTGCTCTCTCGCTCTGAAATCCAGTCAGCCTATCAACCGACACGAGAGCGCCTCGTCTTTCTCAGCCTGCCAAGTCGATGCCCTGACTTCTGCGTTGCCGCGGCTGCCGCTGTCGCTCTCTGTCCGCTCCCATTACTGCTCGCAAGGCTGTGCTCCGTCGCCTTTGTCCCTGGGCTTGAGCTAACCTTATTTATGATTGAGCGATACAATAACATACGTGGTGACGGGCTTGTCTGTGTCAACCTGCATGGGGGATACAGTTGTATAATCTTCCTATAGTCAGTGTCTGTGTTTGCCACTGTAGGCTTAACTTAACACACTGACGAGCAGCCAAAGATAATTGATTTCTGGATCTCAGTTCTGTTGATTTTACATTACATATTTATTATGTTGGTGATCATGTAAAATATGTTAACAAGTACAGGATGGTAATGTTGAAGGGAATTAGAAAAGTCCAAGTGAATAAAGATAAGGTGAAAGTAATGATTCTTATCTCCGCCATGGATGGAATGTTTTCGCCGGCGTTGGTTTGTCTCTTAGCAATATAACTCAAACTGTTATGGATGGATCCTGATTAAATGTTCAGGAAATGTTGGGAATCTTACCAGGAACAGTCGCCTACATTTTGGTGATGATCCAGAAGAGATTCTGGATTCTGGATCACTTTGACATTTTTGGTAACATCGCAAGTCAGTGGAGTTTCAACATTTGTTCCTCAATATCTCCGTTGATTATTGACCGATCTTTATGTAATCTGACACAGTCGTGGAGGGTCGGGACCTCAATCTCACCACCGAATTTCATCTGGATGTGATCCAGAATGAGGTCAAGAAAAAAATATTGCTTTTTAACATTGAAAACTCTGATACACTTTTACTTTTCAACAATTTAGAGCCTTTTTGGTGATGATCCAGATCAGCATGCGGATGGTGTAAATCCAATTATGAGGGGAATGAGCTGCTTGGCGGAGGTTTGCGCTCTCTGAGGGCTTTTCTAGTTTTTCATATTTTTCCAACTGGCAGAAATAAGGATGCACATTTCCTTTTGAGTTCATACAAGTGAAAAGTGCAGTCAAGGAAAACCCTGAAGAAGCTGACAAATAAATCTCAAAGTAATATTTTTGCAGAAGTAAAGAAAAAATGTCTGGCTGGCACTGAAGAAACTACCGGTAAATATATTTAGAATGTGGGTTTTTTTTTTTTTACTTTGATGAAAGATCTCAGACTTTCTGGGAGTCTAATAACTGAGTGGTCTATTCAATATTAATATAGGAAAGAAAGAACAGCAGCAAAGCCATGAAATAAAATGTAGAGCAGTTTGAAATGTATGGAGGAGGGTGAGTCCAAGCAATGAACGGACATAAACAATCCAATAAGGCAGAGTCCGTACACAGTAAGGACAGAACAGGGAATCATTTACAAGTATGGAAACATAGACATAAACCAGCAAGAGGCAGGATAACAAGACACAGTTTAAGTCAGGATGGGGAGACAATCAGGGTGATGTTTCTGGAACAGAATGTGATATCAATAAAATGACACGAGAGGAAACAGATGTATGAAAACATGACCTAATCAGACTAGCAAGGGTAGAGAAGATTAGAATAATATTGGATTGGGAACTTTTGTCATAAAAAAACACTGCGAAGGCATTGATTATTGTAGATTCGTGGTGAATATAAAATTTAAGAATGTAATATTGAATGAGGTTTTTCTTAAGGGTGAAATATGCATGGATTATTAAAGGTGAAGCTTGCTGAGGCAGACGGGATGACTGGAAGTCAGACAGCTCGGCAGGGCACTGCAGGCAATCCCAGTCCCATTAAACCCATCAAAAGTAAGTCATCGTTCACGTCAGGCCCGGAGACAAACCTGGATTGAGAACTGTCACGGTTTAAAGATAAAAGGAGGGTGAGTGGTAGAGATGAAAGCAAAGGCCGGTCCATCTACCTTATAATGAAAGAAGCATTGAACAAATGTAATATAAAGCCTGAAATCATGCTAGCATGGTGAAACTGTAACTTTCTATCACTCAGGAGGTACAAAGTCAGAAGAACGCCGAAAATCACAATGTCTGATCTTATTAGACAATTAGGCTTCAGCAATTAATGATCACATTGTGGGTTAGCAAGGCTCCGAACCAGATCGCAAAACCAAAATATCCCCTGCCCCTTCAAATAAGGCCCTCTTGTCCTGGTTTAACACACACACACACACAGAAAATAGTCTGTATCAAACTGGAGCTCGCGGCCATCTCTTTGGGCCGTACATATCAGAGCAGGCAGGGGACGAGTGTAGGAGTTTAGCTGCATGCTGGGGATGTGATGGGCCAAGAGATGACAGTATAAAAGCTATTTCACAGGGCTGGCTGTGGGTGTCAAATAACAGGTGGGCTAAAGGGAAGGAGGCAGATAGTGATGCAGCCGCTGGCAGGACAGACAGGACAGTGTTCCTCAATAAAATGAAGATCTCATTAGGAGTTGTACATTTTCTCTGCTTAACTCTGTGAGCTCTTAAATTGATAAGCAAATAAGCATAAACACAAATATCGCATCATTTCATGAGAAAAAGTTCATTTAAATTTAATAAAATGTAAATGAAAGTGATAGCAGCAGCATTTACCATAAATAATTATTATTGCTGAACAAATGTGAATAACTCAAGTAAACTGAAAGAAAAGGTTTTTGCACAACCCTGTAGTTCACTTTTTTTGAGTGTTTACAAATTGTTTATTGTTGTTTGACATTGATAAGTACTTGAGTTACTTATCAATCAAAGTACTTTTTAATTAGAAAAAAATATAGAAATAAAATCTCATTGGATAAAGTGGAGCGAGATCTGGAGTCAGCTCTATGAGGTCTATTTTCATTTAAGGGTGGCAATTTAAATGATCACTTATTTAAATCCCTGTTTAAGTGGTAAGCATTTTCCTTTTTGAGATGCCCTGTAAGCTACAGCAAGACTTGAAATGTCCTTTGAATGTCTCCCTCTGAATCATGTTGCATTAAAGATCCCGTTTTTGGCACAAGCGCCTCATTTGCCGCGCCGCTAGGTATAGCTCTTATTGCTTTATTTACAATGAGCTGCCATCAGAAGAGCCTTGTTTAATTTGAAACAGTCAATTAGCACTGTAAACCGCTTTCAAATTACTTGAAAATCAGATTATGCCCCCCCCCCCCCCCCCCCCAACACACACACATACACACACACACAAACATAATACAACAACAGCATGACCGGAGGTAAGGATTGAAGGCGGAAGCTTGTTATTTGAACGCGCTATACATCGCTGTCATGGGAGGTGAAATAACAGCTTGGTCACCTGTCTGAGGTACAAAAAATGTTTTTTGACTCCACAGCTCTGGAGTCACTGCAGGGGGGTAGGTCACACGTTTGTGCCTCTAACTTTCTAATTGGGCCCAAAGAGAGACTTCAGACGAAGTCAAAGCTCATCCTGCCAAGTGGCAGCCTAACCGTATACGTGTCTGAGCAAACCTCCAGCACAAAGGTGAGCCCCTTAATATAGTAATAGTCATCAAGACATAATGCGCAATTTGTCTATGTTGCTATCAAAAATATTGTAGTAATGTACCCATTACATACATTTGGTTTTGTAGCTTCCCTGTTTGTCAGGTCGTCACGTTGCAGGACTTTGCGACAACTGAGGGGGCGTGTTCCAACGGCAGTGAGACTTCTGAATACCCAATAACAGGAAGTGCTGCTGGGTGACAGACCAATGACATCACACGCCTTTGTTGGATCACATCTGTCTTTTCATATGAGGTAGGGGGGGGGGATTGAACATATGTCAAGAACCATTTTTTTTTCTCCATTTGTTTTAGTAATTGCATTATCCATTAAAACTTGACCTTGCTACGCTTGACCTTGATGTTAGAAGCAGGGCAGTGAGTGGCTCAGCCAAATATTGTTTTTCCACAATTTTAGAAGATCGATTATTACATAAACCGTAAATTCCTTCTAAGAGCAAAAAAATAAATAAATAAAACTTGTATAAATTGCATGTGTTTATGGTTGATAACCATCTGTGACTATCTAAGGAACATCAGAGGGGATTCTAACACCAAGAATGAAGACCACCACTGTGCAGAAGCTCTGGTTCTGGACTTCTACTGGCTTTGGTGCAGCAGAGGTTATCCAAGGCAGGAGGAGGATGGATGGAAGAGGACAATGGGGGATAACAAGGTGGGATAAGCCCATTAAGCTTCCACAATCCCCTCTGAAGTCCACACAGGAGTCAAGCCCCAGAATGTCAAAATGTATGTAATTCAATAACAGCCTTCGGTAATCTGAGGTCAGTAAAAGCAACGGAGCCACAAATGAAGTTGCCCGTGAATTCTTTTTAACTGTAAAAATAAGAGCCAAGCTATTAAATGTTATAAATGAATGTTTCTAAATAGATAAGTACATTTTAAACATCTGTAATTCAGCCTCTACACAATGAGAATATTTTAAATACTATTTTAAATGTGTGACGGAAGTGAGGGACTGACGGGAAGGAATCGACGGCAGCGTGTGATAATGGCTGCCTTGAGTTCAGCCTAATAAAGACAAGAAAGGAATACAACCTGCCTCGCCCCCCACATCATTCTCGTCCATCGCCCGAGCTGAAGCGCTGATTTGTATTCTTTTCAAAAGTTCTCTTTGTAGACATTACACCTCTGACAGAGATAAAAGAACCAAAGAGAGTTAAGCAAACTAACAAAACAGGTTCATGAACAAACAGTCTGAACCCACTGCTGTAACTCCTCTGAGTTATTCCCGTTTGTTGTGGATCAATCAAACTCGGAAAATTCTCCACTATAATGGCTCCAACACAACAAAGGACGATTTCAAAACGCTAAAATATTGTCTCCTCTGAGGCATCTGTCAGATTCCGCTGGACACCAGCCAAGATGTGAGCAGAGAAATGCTGCAAAATTGTCGCTGTGTCAGAGTTCAGATGAGACCATCAGGTTTAAGAGTGTTTTCTAATTCAGATAGATTTTTGGCAGAAAACTAGTAATTTAATAAAAGATTTTTAGCCAACAATCTCGAGTAGATTTATCCCAGAGAAAAACGACAGGTGCTATTAAAGAGGATGAACTTCCTGATGGGAGCAGTCTTTTTAGCAATAGTTTATCCAATGACTTGTAAACGAATTAGTGACCTCTAGGTTTCCCGTGCAATAGGTATATTTATTTATTTTTAATTACTCGATGTCACTGAACAAAAAATACACCGGGAAATTTATTAATGCTTCATTTTGAAAAATAATATATATAAATACAGTACAGTATATTTTCTGCAGCAGATTATAAAGTGCTCAGAGTAGAAAAGTATGATGCATGGCCACACTCATGGTGGGAAAGACTAAGACAGTACCAATAAGTGCATCGCATTGTGTGTGTTTAATAAAAAGCAGACAATAAAACAATAATAATATAGTTGCACAATTAAAGATGTATGGCAAAATCTCTCATAAAACTATGTGTCAGTTTGTGCAAGCAATTTGGAATACGTCTAGATGTGATGAGAATAAAAGCACTAAAACCTCCTCCGTCTCCAAGCTGGAGGACATTTTTTTGAAGCCCTTAGTCAGCTTGATTACTGATTAATAAGATCGGTTTGATGCTCCACTGGCGCTGTCATCCTCGCCTCGACTTTCAACTTCACTATAGCAAGAAATCAGACAGCGGAGACTCCCAAATCTGGGATTTAAAAAATCAAACCCCTCATCTATGGTGCTGATGTTCCAAAGCAGTTCTTCACCATCACTATAAGGCAGGAAATTTGTGTTGTAACTCCATCCTATAAAGATATAATTGCTGTAAAGCATGGAGTCTTAACCTTCACCAAGTTGTTGTTCCCATGGTCAGAATGCCGTTTCATTATGAATAAATGTGACCCGGTAAATCTCTTTCTAATCGAATTAGAACAAACAAACAAATTGCATCATCTCATTTCCATGACAATAGAAACATGTCCGGAGATTGTAGTCGTGAAAGCTCTCACGCTAAAAATGGGGTCGCGGACCAACAATGCGCTATTCACTGGTCATTTCCCAGATGAGCGTTGCCTCAAATGAATACATGTAATGTGGCAGAGGCTGCATGCGTGACGTTACTGAAGAAGGTTAAGCATCAGCACGATATAGATCAATTAGATATCCGCTAGAAACACATTCATTCATTTTTAATTGTCTTTTATTATTATTATTATTATTATCAACTTACTGTATAGGTCTTTTCTGGAATGTGTTTGCATGCACTTGCATCATTTTTGGTTGTGTTCTAAGTATCTGCAGTGCATTTGTTGACTTGTATGAATCCACTGTACACCAAATTCTCAGTCCCATACAGAGTAAACTATTGAAGAAAGAAACAGAGACCACAGAGCTAGATACTGTGAGTGAATACTGCATTCAGGTGGACAGAAATGTGGCCAAATTCATATTCAGCATCCACGCATGCTTCCTTATGTGCCTTGTTTGATGTTGGCTCTAAACTTGCAAATTGTGCTATGTTCAACTTGAGGAGGCCCTTCAGGGACCAATCACATTTCAGCTGTTGGATTGTAGTGTGAGGGGTTTTGACCTATATATGCAGATTGTGGGGGGGGAAAGTTACTCAAGCAGAAGTGCAATA
This sequence comes from Brachionichthys hirsutus, assembly GCF_040956055.1. Classification (NCBI taxonomy): domain Eukaryota; kingdom Metazoa; phylum Chordata; class Actinopteri; order Lophiiformes; family Brachionichthyidae; genus Brachionichthys; species Brachionichthys hirsutus. Next base: position 5,303,019 of record NC_090897.1, read on the forward strand.
ATTTGTGTAAATATGAACTGTGGTAAAACGTAGGAGTGATTCAATTTCTTTTAAGTGAAAAAGAACAGATTCTGAAATGTACTTAATGTGTCAAAGTAACCAGTTACTACTGAACATGAAACCGAACCGCGTGTCAAATTAATAGAATATTTGCAGAATCTGAATTGAATTTTCTCTCATTGTCTTTTCATCACAGTCCATTTTGTTGCATATTATTACCTCACCAAGGAGGTTATGTTTTTAACAGCGCTTGTTTGCCTTTTAGCAGGATTATGGAAAAACTGCCTGATGGATCTCGATTAAAATAAATCTTAAGATGGGTCTTGGTTCAATTTAGATTCCATTATATTTAGAGAGTGATCCGGATACCCGTCTGGATACAAAAACATAATAAAAATCAGGATTTACTTCAGAATCCGAATAGATTTTATTGCCATCGTCAGTGAAAAGGATTCACAAACTAAGATTTTTTTTTTTTTCAATGCCAAAGTGCAACATGAAACAAATCATCATAAATCATAAAAGGGGTTTGATATAATGCAGTCTCAGAGGTAGCACAGGTCGGGTCTCCCTTGAGCCGGTCCCAAGCCCGGATATACTTAAGGGAATTAGCTAAATTCCACAGTCCACAGATACCTCCGTGTGAAAAGTCAAAGCCCACAGCTACACATAATACTTCATTTACGGTAATTCCTCCATTTCTAACAAAAGTTGACCATAACTAAATACAATGCAATGGCACTATTGAATGTGACTGATGACCTGTTCCGCCAGGAGGAAACTCTTTCTCCCTCTCTCTCTTTGGCTCATTGATGGACACCATAGATCAGAATCTGGACCTGATTCAGCCTCGCTCACTTCTAGAAAGATTTTCTATTTTTAAACACTCATACCTTTCACTTTTCCATCAGATCCCTCTAAATTACAAACAATAACTTCACTTCATCAAACGTGGCAAACGTCAGTCAAAGCTCCATCTATGACTCCTATAAGGATCTTGATCAATCTATAGTTGATCAAGTTCTATAAATACCCCATAAATCACTGTTTAAATGCAACGAATACAGTGATCATGATGTGTTACAAGCTATTACAGAAGATAGACGCCTTTCCAAAGCCCTACGCCGATTTCTATTACATTTATAAAACATTCACACACACACACACACACATAAAGCTGTTTGACATTTAGGAGCATAATTTGAGCAACATCTTTGTCATTCTCATTGCTGCATGAAGTCTGCTGACATTCAGTGTCCCATTACCGTCTATCTGGGCGCATCTGCATTGGGTTCATCTGGTGTGTCTTACCTTACCTGAACGTTTGGTCTTTAATTAAAAACCGTAACCTAACCTATAGGATACTCGCCACGTCGCGTGTACTTTTTTTTAATGCTCACATACATCTACATTGAGAAATAATCATTTGGCCACCTGCCCGTTTGCCCACTGACAAAGAAAGTATTTAACGGCAGGTTGTGAATTGATTTGCATTGTAATGAGTTAAATAAAAATGTGATCCTCTACTAACTAGCAAGATTTGACACAAAGGATTGGCTGGAATGCTTAGAGGTGCGCCGATATGGGATGTCTTGTGCGAACGTTTTTTTTGTTTTTTTATGTGCATGAGTTTGGGGACTAATTAAAAGCCTGCCGTTTATGCAGAAGAAGAAGCCGAGCCAAGATTTATCCATCATTAACCTTGCCCCAAACTGCTGAAGCACAGAGGGATGGATGTACCGTAAGTACAGAGAGGCGCAAAGATCTACTGAAGGGAGACATGGAGATATCTCATCACACAAACACAATGCACCCTGATTACACCGAACTGTACAAGGGATAATGTGAGGCAGATGGTCCGAGATACTAATTAGAAGCCTGTGTGCTTTACTTATCATTACTCCCATCCATTGTAGCGGCGCTGCCTGCTTGATTCACTGCAGCTACGGAGGAAAGGCTGGCAAACCTTTGGACTTTCTGTGCGATGTGACACAGAGAGCGGCCCTGTGAGGAAATCATTCACATCTCTTTACTCCAACAATGATATGGATTTATATAGATTCAATCCATTCATCCACCCGTGGAGTGGTTTTAGTTTCTGAATGAAAGATGTTGAAAAGTCACAAAGTTGCACCTTCAAAAATCCGCCCAGAAAGACAAACGTTTGCAAATGAAATGGAAGACCCAACGAGGCACAGCTGAAGCTCAGCCTGCGGAGGAACCATCCATCTTTACTGTGCACATACTCACTCACGCACGCACACACACACACACACCACAACGTGCTTACATACAACATAATTAAAGATGCACAGTAAATCAGTGCGATGAGGTGAGACGAGGGGAGAGGAAAACGGACACGGAACGCTGGAAACACAGAGCACATGCAGACAGGTCATCAGACGAAGGGTGAGTCATGGTCTCTGTTTTTTAAAAACCAATATCTGGACGTTACTTGAACATCAACCATTGCGACAGCCCGGAAAAGACTAATCTACAGCAAGCTATAGAAACACGGAAACAAGAAAAGCCAGAAATAGTATCGTTATGTGCAGCTCTCCTTCTCATTCATGCCCATTGATAGTAACTGATGGAAAAAGGCTGCATCGCAAATAGGAAATGCATTTGCATCTCACTGTCATCTCCTTTCAATTAATTTCCAAGCAAGCACAGGCATCTCTTACAGCACGTTGTCTGAGGTTAACCCCCCCCCCCCCCCCCCACCCATCAGAAACAAGCTGCCAGTCCCAGAAATCAGTGTCCTGGAGGAAGATGTAAACGGAGATGACGTCAGCCATGCGTCTTCAAACCGCTGCTGGGGATACTTTCACCAGCTGTGTCAAATAAAACAAATAAAAAAAAGCCATAAACCAGCCGAAGGATCCTGGTAGTTAATTAAAGATCAATCCAACTGCATGAAAAGCATCCCATGTTCAGGTTAGCAGACATTGTCCTGTGATTCGCCGGCTGCAGGAGGGCTTAAGGAGGACGGCTTCATAGAAGCCGCATGCTGCACTGATTCCATGTTGTAAATCTAGACAGAGAGGCCAGCGATACATATCGATTTTTGCAGTGAGGATCCCTTTATTAAAACAATTCTGACACCATCCCTCAGATTTTAATGACGGAATGTTAAGATATTGAGGTTTCTTGACCTAACACTAGTATCTCTGGGGGAAGGAGGGGGGGGTCAGCTAGTCAGAGACACATCTGAAGAAGAAGAATTATTAAAAAACTTAGTAACTAATTAAATACTTTCTAACAAAATAAAACAAACTAAATAAAGAGATTGAAATCACCGACAGCCGTGATGTCGATGCTCAAGCGAGGTTGCGTTACCACCTCAGACACCGTTGACCTTCTCTGCTCTGTAACGACTTAACCGCTGACTCATACACAATTGGTGCTGTATCTGCAATTAGGCAATACCAGCAGATGTATGGGCCTGCTCCATTCATCAGTCGAGCCTGAGTGTTTAATGGTTCAGCCACTATATGCAGGAGCAGCCAACGCGACAATGAAAGTCAATGCCAGAAGAAGAACGGCAGGAAACTGCGTCTTCAAAAACGGTCGACGCCTCGACTGGCCTCCGTCGCTGTCTGAATGTAGCCGGGAGGACGTTTAATGGCGTCGACAAAGAAACCGTGTGTGGAGCGTCATTTGTCATTTGATGACTAAAACTAGAAAAGCACTCGGAGAGCGCAGACCTCTGCCGAGCAGCTCATTCCCCTCAGAATTAGATCTACACCGTCCACATGGTGATCTGGATCATCACCAAAAGGTTCTAAATTGTTCCTGCTATCTTTATACACCAACCACCAATCGGAGTTAATGTGTACTTCTAACAGATTTTTTAATCCGTAAATGAGGTTTTCAATGTCAATGTTTTTCATGACCTCATTCTGGATCCGATCCAGATGAAATTCGATGGTAAGATAGAGGTCCCCACCCTACACGGCTGTGTCAAATTCCAGAAACATTGGTCAATAATCGACCGAGATATTGAGGAACAAAATTTGAAGCTCCATTGAATGCAATGTTAACAAAGGTTTTAAAGTTATCCATAATCCAGGATCTCTTCTGGATAATCACCTAAATGTAATAATCTGTTCCTGGTGACATTCCCAACATTTCCTGAAAATGTTATCAAAATCTGTCTTTAACCTTTTTGAGTTATCTGGCTATCAGTCAAACAAACAAGCCTCGGTGGAGATAATGAGATCTTTGCTCTGGTGAAAAGTATCAAAAGGACAGCAGCAGAGACATGTCCATCGTGTCCACCTTACATTCCTCATGAACATCCCGGATGCTTTTACTGTGTCCATGATTTAGACTGATGCCACTATTAAAAAGGCTCATATAAGCCTACTATTGTCAAAACCCAGCTGGCCAGTCTCCGATGAGAGCGTCCAGCATTACATTCTCACTAAAAGCCGTGTGGACACTTGGGTGCAGGTCGTCCAGCACTGAAATATCCACGCTGCACGCGTCTTTGACTCCATGTCCCGTTTCGCTCAGGTGCTGCTGGGCTCATGTGTTTAAGAATGGATGTGCTGACTGTGAGAAGGTGAGAAGAGGAGGAGGAGACACTGCTGTTGTATAGCAGTGGTGACATCCCAGTGCAGCACAGCCAACCAATCACAGTCGTCAGACTGGAGACAGGCGATGGAGCTGCTGGTACGAACTCGAGACAAGTGTTGATCCGTTTCCATCCGGAGTTGCGGCATCTTCAGAATCACACCGACTCAGCGTGAACGATGAGACCAAGCCAACCATGTTCTTCCAGCGTGCCCGGTTTGAAGGGCAGCCGTAAGTCTGCATGCCAAGCTTACCCCAGCTGCCTCTCTCTCACGCTGCCAGACACAGACCCAGTGAGCTAAAGTGTATATGTGAGCCATTAGTGCTGACCCAGATGCTCTGAAACGCTGCGTGCGTTGCATCCCCCACAAGAACCCTCTGAAACTGAGCTGGTGATCATGAACAACCATCCAGCTCCCAAACCAAACCGAAATGTCATTTAGAGAGAAAGTGAAGTTAACAGGAGGGACAAAGTTGAGGTTGAGACAGACAAAGACAAAGACAAAGAGATGTTTAAGATCTGTGCAGGGGACAAAAGGAGTAGAGAGACAGCAGGTGGAAATATTAGAATGGGTGAGGGAGAGTGGCATCACCGTCTGTGTGTGTGTGTGTGTGTGTGTGTGTGTGTGTGTGTGTGTGGGGGGGGGGGGGGGGGGGGGGGGGGTATCCCGAATAATAGCCGTTTGGACATATTCCCTGACTGCGCAAATTCCAATGCAACAACCCTCTAGATGTGTGAGCGGCGTGCTTTAATGACAGTTTAATCTTCCTTAAATATATATTCAGCCTAATTCTTACAGCACCGAGCAATAAAATAAATATATTAAAAAAAAAAAAAACCGCCAGCGTAAATCAGAAGGATTCCGTTTCCACGCGATGTGGGACGCGGCGGCGGTCTTACCCTCTGCAGCCACGGCGCACCGGACAATCAATAAAAGCAGCCCCACGGAGAGGAGACAGTTTGCCAGCATCCCCGCCACACCGGATCGCCGCGGGCTCCTCGAACATCCCACGGTGTCCGTCCTCTGCAGGGGGCATCCGCCGGGCTCCGCTGCACCGGGCTCCGCTGCACCGGGCTCCGCTGCACCGGGCTCCGCTGCACCGGGCTCCGCTCCACCGGCTCCCCCCACTCTGTGGGGAGCTGTCCGTCCGCGCCTCACGCCGGGAGACATATCCAGTGGATAAGTTGCTGAAGTTTCGGTCGTAAATAATGCATTGGATCAATCCTCGCACGCGCGCGTGTGTGTGTGTGTGTGGGACACGGAGCGCTCCCGCAGTCTTGTCGTGCGTGTGTCCAGGGCTGGAGTGTGGAGGGGAGGGAGGGAAATTAAGAAACGCGCCCTGTCGGTCCACCCAGCAGCGCCGTTTGGCGCAGGGCGGCGCGCAGCCGCGCACACTTTAGCAAAGGTTTAACATGTCGCTGCTGGCCGGTAACGACCGCGGAGACACGAATCTGCGCCAGGTGGGCGATAAAGATTTAAGTGTGACGTCTAGTAACACACTTAAGGGCAAGGAAGGCGCTTTCTTTCCTTTTTTTAACGTCTCTGTTCAGAGCGCGCAGCTCGTGTAACGACCTCTGCTGGGTGAATGGAAGCGCACAGGACTCCATGTGAAGCCTTATTTACGCATATTTATAATGTAAAAAAAAAAGGAAGTTCATATTTCACTGAGGGTTTCACTAATGTCACCCGAATGTCCTCTGAGTATGTGGAGGTAAAGGCAGCTGTTATGTCTCCTCGCCTCCACCAGGGGTCAGTCCACACCCAGGACAGTCATCTAAACACGAGGATCAAGCCCTCAGCTTTGTTCCAATTCCAAGACTCCAAGGCAGATAAATAAAAAGAAACTAAAACACTTTTTTTTTATTAACCCTAATTTGTCATTTTACTTTATCAAAACAATAAAGAGGTAAGTGATAAACAATCTCCATCTGCGTCATACCGGTACTAACTTGTGCAGTGAAATGTTTACGTTCACATTTATTTTTGGATCATGAGACGTTTAATATTCTTGTCCATATATTGTGCAGAAGTTGCAATGTTAGTGTTGGACTTGTGTGTGTTCAATGCAAGAAAACGCAGCTGAATAAATAAAAAACGCTAAAAATAAGAATGAACACAAAGACATCAATCGATTTTTTTTTTTTTATTCAAAGTGAATCTTAACAATAATACACCATAAAGTTGTATTTTGACACTCACCAAAAGAGTCACCTGGAAAACCCGCTTAATGTGACAAAGTAGAGAAGGCTTGGTCACAGCTAAATCACTGAGAACTAGAGAGGAAACACTATCGCAAACCGTAAATAGACATCACATCCAGAGAGTTAGTTTTCCCAGTCCTCATACTGTAAATATTGCACAGTGCAATTGCTACATGGCAAACTAGTATAGCACAAAATAAAAAGCAAACAAAAAAACAAAACAACAAAGCCACAGAAATCCTACAGATATTAAAACAGTAACAGTTTTTTTTTTATAATCAAGTCTATTTGATGAGCAATCCAAACACATGATTCCATAACTTGCCGTGTGAATTAACTCTGAAATTGATAAACGACCAGAAAAACTGAAAACAAAAATTTGAATAAAAACAACCATATCAAATCAAAGATTTACACAGTAGAACAATTAGACTAATACATACCCTGAATTAACATCTCTATAAGATAACACCGCAGCAGAGGTTTTTTTTTTTTTCTCTTTCCGATACCAAAGTGACAACTTTACGAGTTGTCCTTTTACAAAGAAAATGTTTCTATTAAAATGTTGCACAAATAAAAGTTATCCATAAACCAAATCATGTAAGAAAAAAAAACGATTTTTAAATTCCTCTCCTCTTGCATCCATTCCTTTACTATAACAAGTATGGGGAGAGTTTATGCAGGCGCATTGCTGGTGAATACCTTTGGAGGAATCAAAACACAGATTACATTTCACATGCTTATTATTCGGGAACTATTTCAAGCACGAATATGCCGAGTGCATGCCTTGTGATAAGCATTCCTACCCAAAATGATACTGGAGTATGATGGACATAGTATACAGGAAAGAAGAAGAAGAAGAAAAGAAAAAGCTAGCCAAAGAAAAGAAGTTAACACCACAAGCATGTCGATGTCAGTGTTAAAATGTCGAGTATTGCACTCATGACTGACTATGCAGCGAAACAAGAGAAAGCTTGACCGACTAGTCTGCATCCAGACCATACAGTTATTATTCCGATCTACCACTCCTGGCGTCTTTGACTATAAAGGCCAGTGTTGTCACCTCCGCTCTGGTTACTCCTTCTCAGCCTAAAATGTTTACACGTTGGAAAAAGCTGCTACAATCACGCAGCTTCTAGGTGGACAAAGCGAAGCAAACATTGGTGTCGATGCAAGAAAATGTAAAGCATGGAAATGATCTAAGAACACTTGGTGGTGCAATGACCGCACAATGTTTAGTATTGCATCTGCTGTTCAGCCAGAGTGACTACCCAAAGACTGAGTGTCGTAGCATTCAATGTGTGCGCGTGTTTTATTGGTGCGTTGTCATGGGGAGGACGCGACGGTGACACAGAAGAATCGGCATCATCCGTCACGACTACAAGTTGATCAAAAGGAGTACAAGTCCCATGAGTGATACTGCGATGGAGTCCTATTGTGTATTTTCTTTTTCTACGTCGTCTCAAATACGGTTACGGACTGTTCTGGATTCTATGCCTTCCTCGTCAAAGAAGTGGTGAGGAGTCACCAACTTGACCCGTCACGTTCGGAATCTCAAAGGCACGTAACGCAGTGCTGCTCACACTGTCTCGATTTCATTAAAGAACACGTAACAATGGCCACAGTTTTGCATCGACAAATCAATTGTTCTGATATGAGACACTCATAAAGGGGAGCGCGATCCAATAGACAAGGCAGTTTAGAATATCAAATTGTGAAACTGATATTCCAGCCAGATACACAAACATTGAACGGAGAAAAGTTCAAATCAAATAAAAAAAGGCTGCAAAACGAGTCGTAAAAGCCATTTTTGAACAGAAACATCAGATTAAATTCATTTTGGACACAGTCTAATCAAACAAGTGCTTAGTAGAGGGTATATTTGTGTCTAATTGGTGAGGGGGGGGAAACACATCAAATAAATTACTGAAGCTTTTCAATTTTTTTCTTTTCCTGGCATCTCAGTGCTCCTGCGGATAGTACACGTAGCGGGAAAAAAAAAAAAACTCAACCCTGCAAGCTACAGCTTTAGATGTGTACAACAACCAATATGAAAACATAGCAAAATTAAGTTACATCAATACATCATTTATATGCAGTGATGAATCTGAAAGGTTAATAAGGATAAAATACTAATGCAAAAACAGATACCCCGAGAAACAACAGATGCAACTCACGTTCATCATCAGCAATACAGTAGTTACAATGACACTCCAAATATGAACGTAACACACACAAATCAAAACCACTTCTATTTCAGATAATTAGGGACCTACACAAAAATAGCAACGTTAGGTTTAAACTCAGAGAAATCACCTAATTTCACAGCTATTGAAGTGGCGATCGTATAGCAGCTCATCTATGATACATTCAAGAAGAAATGATGCGACTTATTAATTGCCCAAATAAACTCGACAAAACCTCAGTCATTTTTAAATATAGGTTGCTTTTTTTTTCGTTTTAATTTAACCCCGTTTTACAACTACACAACGACTGAGATCTATGCAATCAGAATAGCTACCTTGCTCAGGAAATCAATTAGTCTTTGGTGCTGCACAAGCAAATTCATGTGAAAATAAAAGACCAAAAAAAAGAAATGCACTCACATAACTAGTAAAATGAACAGGAAAAATGCACACACAGCATATCCACACATATATAAGAGACAGACCGGCGCTACCATCGTGTATATATATGTCTATATCCTCCCTGACGGAATGTATAAAATAAGCAGTCGACACCGATAAGCCTGAAGCCTTTAACAAATGTAAAATGTAAAGGGAAAAGTTAACTTTGTCACACATGCATAAATGAGAGAATTGCACACAAATAACTCACACCTTATCAAGCATCTGTACTAAATAGTCTAGCTCTATAATATCATATGTATATCAAATACTGCATGGTTTGCTCAGGCTTTGAAGATTCCATACCGTGAATTTATTTGCATTTTTTTCTAACCCTAATCAAAGCCATGCCCACCACACTTCGAAACATCTATGAAACGAAATGAAAACACGCGAAAAAAAAGAAAAGAAAATAGGACGAAAAACAAAGAAAAAGTAATCAATGACTATTTAGATTGTATTGCAGTTTCATCAAACAGTGCAAAGCTGTTTGTAATAAGAGTTTCACTAAACAGAAAGTGATTATCAAATATTAAGCAATACTCAGTACTTGCGCTTTTGCACACTCGGTAAATCCGGAGAGGGAAGAAAAGAAAATCCCCAAAAAAATACGAACAGGTTCGAACGAAACGGCAAGCATTCGCAACAGCAAAGCAGGCTGTTCTTAAAAGAACATAAAAAAGTCACTCACTAAAACCGAAAAGAGAAACTCACCACAACTTCACTACTACTGAAATATACACCAACTCCAAAATATACGCACCGCTATCTGCGACGCATCACATCAATGCAGGCTATGCATGGACATATACACATGTGCATATATATTAGTCACACATAGGATGCACCAACTGATTGGAATTTCAAGTGCTGTAATCCAGTACATTATATTCATGTATATAGTCATATGTAAGTAGAAACATTAACATTAAACATTAACAACCTCAAATATGTAAGGCACTATGGCTGGGGACAGTTACACAATGCAGCGAGTCTTGTGACACAAACAATAAGAGCAACGTTTACGCATCTCTCCGTTTACATTTTTGCTCATGCAAGACCACATGCAGCGTGAGGAACGACCCTATTTAAATCGGTTAATTGACTTGACATTGCTAACACCGAAAGACACCGAAAAAGGTACAAATACTTCAAACGCAGTACAACATACGCCGTGGACAACATGTGCATCTGTCAATCTAGAGCTAGAGACTGTGATGGCGTTACAAAGATGAATGTGTCTTGCACACGTAAGAAGGCAATATAGAAAAATAGCTGGGATCAGGGGTGCAAAGTCCTAACTATTCAACGCCACCCCAATTATTTACCTGTTTTGAGGAGTATTCGTAGAAGATCCAATGCAAAGATATATCAAATGTGCAAAACACATTAAGTGTGAGTTTAATTACTCATTCGTTCTTTCATTCAATCATTCATACATTATTTCCTTCTCAATTTTTTTTTTTCCAAATCACCTCCACCGCTGGAACTCTTTTTTTTGTTTGTTTGTTTTAAAGCTTGAAGTTCGATTACACCCAAGTTTACATGACTCAAAAATAGCTTGCTTTCTCTGTGGTTGTGCCATGGTTTTGGAAATGAAACCATGTTTGTTTGTGGTTTAAGATAGTATTTGCCCTGTTAATTTAGCCCTCGGTGGGATGAAGGGTACCCGGGCAGTCATGCTCAGATGTAAGGGTACTGGTTTATTTTGGTGGGGCTGAGAGGGAAACTTGCGTAGGCGGGTGAGGCAATGTAGGAGTGCGGGGGAAAGAGAGGCTTGAATTGGCCCTGGGGGTGCAGGGTAGGGGAGGGAAGCAACCGGGGGTTGATGCCCACCGCGACTTGATGCACGATGCCTGTCGGGTGGGAGAAGCTGTAGGTGGGCGGGAGGACGGGGCGGGAGGCTACGGGGGAAGCCAGGAGGTGTGCCACGGGAGCAGCTGTGACCAGAGGACCAGGCGGTGGGTAGGACAGTAAAGTGGGCTGGGAGTGCGGATGACCCCCAAGGTGAGGGTGGGGCCCCGCGGTGTGGTTTGGACTGCTGTGGGACAGGGTGAACGTGTGGCCATGCATTGTAGGAGGGATAAAGGCATGCGGTCTCCGATGGGCAAAGTTGCCGTTCCATTCCTGATGGCAGGCGCCATAGTGCTGCACCTAAGGGACAGAAGAACAACACGGGACCGGCCATCAACACCGAGCTCGGATTTGTGAGCCAGTAGATGGCGCTGTTCCAACATCGATTGCTTGTGTCACGAATGATGGTATGAAATTTCCTTTGTCTTAAACTGACAATGCAGCAAGTTAGAAATACTGCGTATGAACACAACTGGAAATAACATGCACCCAACGCGAGCAGTCATAAGATGGCTGCTGAACTTGTTAGGAACCACGCTACTCTTGCAGGTGACTACAGTCCCGTTTACGGCATTAAGTGTTCTCCCCGTTGCTGCTCTGATATGAAAAGGAAACATTTACAATTCAAATGATCTCTGCCTTTTATCTCCTATATGCTAAGCGTAGTCACGACCGCTACATAGTCACCCGAGAAACTGGGACATTCTGGACTGCTAGCTTATTTGCTTGAAATGTGCGAGACATCGTGACTTGGGACAGTCCAGTGTGGCTTCCCGTCAAAACCTGCAATACCACAAACCATCATCAAAGCTTGGCGACAAGTGAGGCGAAGTGGTTTATCCCTGCAATTTCTTTTCTTATCATGATTTTATTTTACAATTTCTAAACATAACTAACTCTACGGTGACTTTCCAGTGACTACTGGTGTTCTGTATATTCTTCTGGCTTGATGCGACTGAAGATCCTCAAAGTCACTCTTCGGCTAACGGCATTAACAAAGGGAATGCAAACTGCTGTACACGTTCCTGTGCTTTGCGTACACGTCGATGCATGTGCTCACCTGCCCAAAGCCTATAGGCTGCTGTGGCTGCGGCTGGAACGCAGGGTTGATCTTCTGCGGCCTGTTGAGCAGGGTAGTGGAGTGGTGATGTTGTCGCCCAAACACACCTCGCCCTTTGGACTGGAACGAGGACTCTAAAGCTGTAGTGGGGCGTCATGTAAAGAAGCACAAACAGATTTAGCGTGGACAAAACGGTGGCTGCACTTTAAATGTCACAATGTAAAAAACAGAGACGTGATCCAACCGCAACCTCAGAAGTGGCAACATTTGTGGCTTTGTACGCTGCACCAGTGATTTCAGCTGTTTGATCAGATCCAGCCCTTTTAATATAAGTGGCATCTGTCCTCTGAATATGATCTCTGATTATAAATAGATATGTTTTGGGGGGTTGAGGAGGAGTTTGTAACTAAGCTTGTTCACAGAACTTGTAGTAGGGTCAGACCAACAGCTATAAATACACTCGGTAGCGCTAGAATAGCGAGCCGTGTCCTTTTATGTGGGGCTTCAGTTGCGATTGGGGAGAGCGACGCCTTTAGACGCGAGCAGCGGTACGACGAGGATTGACCGTTGTACCCTCCACCACGACCTTCAGTTAGGTAGCGCCCCACAAATGAACAAATGACACTGGTGTCCCGCTGACAACAGCTGTTATAAAACCCACATACAGCATTCCAGTGCAACTCCTGAAAGAAAGATTCATGAAACACATTTTTGTTTCTGATACGTCAGAATGTTCACCAGATGATATCCCCATGGAATATTTCTTTCAGGACTTAACATTTACGAATGCCCTATGTAGCTTTAAGACGCATATTCACACAGACACAGAGTCAGTCTGGAGTAAAGAGTGATGACGGCAAACAAATATCCAGAGATCAGAGCAGACACGCCAAACGGGTCACCTATAATCACCTGAGAGAACCTCTGTGGTCTATACAGAAGACATAATCCCAGGTCATGTGACCTGTGGAGCAGACTGCAGCGGTGGAGACAGGATCTTAGAGCTAGCATGACCTACTGATCAATTTGCTGATCTACTGAGATGATAACACCACCAGCAACTCATTGATACGTCAGTCATACCCCATGCATTAATTCATATGGTGACTTGGGTATGACAGCCAGCCACTCTTACTTCTAGCGACACTTAAAAATAGAACAAAGCACACGTTTCAGCCAAATCAGTCAGATCTACTATAGGGTAAGCTTCACAGGCACATGACTCATTCGGTTTTACCTCTGTTGCCAGTCGTTTCCCCGATGATAGCAGGGTTGTTGTTGTTGTTGTTCTGCACCCTCATTGGAGGAACCACGACAGTACGAACGGTTGGCTTGCTGGGCTCAATCTCAGGGGCAACGCATGCAACGCGGGGCTCGCAGTTCTGATTGCTGCCGGGAATAAAGCGTCGCTCTGCGAAGGGACTGCTGCTGCGGCCGGAGGCATCCGAGGCAGGCGAGGTGTCACAGCCGCTCTCTTGGTCATCATATGACATACTGTAAAGCAAACGAGACAAGAAATGATGTCGTTCCTTTGTTGTTGTCCAGCAGCTCACGTGTGACTGAATCAAACATTTGTTTGAATACGTGGCTTTTGGCAAACCTGTTGGGGTGTTTGCAGGGTGAGGCGCTGGACTGGGCCGAGGCTGAAGAGCTGGTGCTGAGCGTGCTGTCTGGGCTGCTGAGGGAACAGACTCTCTCCATACTGACGGTGCTCTGACACGCCTCACAACCTGCACTGCCCTTACACCTGTGGGCGGAGTCACACGCATAAAGTAAGAAACACATTTAAGAAGGGATTGAGAGCGCTCCTTAAAAAGGACACACCGGCGAATACTCACTCTCCCATCGAGTGGCTTTGTGCACCCTCCTCTTCATCACTGCTGATACTGATGACACTGACGGTCGGGCTAGCCAAGTCAGAGATCACCATGGCCTGCCGCTGCTCCTGTGAAACTGAACGTTCCTCGCAGTCTGGCTCCTCTTTACAGCCGTTCTCATCATCCTCCTCCACCTGCCCTGTTCCTCCCTGCCCCTCTCCAGTAATACGCCCTGCCTCGAGGCACCTGGCTTCTTCCTCCTGCACATTCTTTGCTATGTCGGCCATCTTTGGGGACTGGCATGCTAAATTTTGGATGTTTGTGTTTTGGGTGAAATTGTTGCCTCTGCTGTAAAAGAAAGAAGAAAAAAATCTTACAATCACATCTGAGGGTAAATGTTTGAAGCGCAGCTCAGACCAGAGTCTCTAACATTGCAGGGAAATGTTGCAATGGTGTAAACTAGACCCTCTGCTTGTTTCACCTCAGACTCAAGCCAACGGGATATAAGGGATACGATCACCTCTTCAATTTGCTTGATTTACAACTTTTTGAGTGGCCATTGTCATTTCACAAATATTTGATCTGAACAGCACTTTTGTTGTTGCCATGGTTAAAAACACTGAGCTGTACCTGTTCACACAAGGCTGGACTCTTTTGTTGGCAGCAGGCTGGGGCCACACCACATGTGCAATGCCTATGTTGAGTGACTGGTGGGTAGGCATGGTCATTTGGTTGGTTAGGAATGGCTGAGGGTGTGCAATCATGGAGGTGTAATGGTTACCATGGGAACGCACTTTCCTGCAATAAGAAAACAGCACATTGCAAATTGATCCAAAAGCCTTTAGCACCATTAGTGACAAAATGGTCTCCAGACACTGCAGGTCTGAAAGGACATGCATGACTCATTGGTCATTAGCATTCAGGAGAAGGCGTGTGCTGCACCAGAGCAATTCTCAAGCTGTCACCTCCCTGTAACAGATTAAGAACATTGCTTACCCCCAATCACCCAATCTCTGTGAGCCCACCACAGTATCAGAAGCGGTTGGTGGTGGGGGCACTGATGTCACCTGCTGCCAAGTGGGCACCAAGATCTGCTGTGCACGACTGGACCAGGCCTGTTGGAGTGCCAACGAACAAAGCAGTTTAGTAATTTAAATTATTAACACTATAATTATGCAGAACTATGCTCGCTAATGAGGACGGGTTCTCTCTTAATCTCAGTCTAATCTCCCTGTCCTGACCATCAGCCGCGCGTGCTTGCTGCCCCTTACCTGTGTGATGACGCCAGGTCTGATTTGTATGGGCTGGATGGGTGGTGCTTGAGTGACTAAAGGCACAGAAGCATCCATTCGAACAGGATAACCTGCCGGTTTAGCTGCGTTGGTGGGGATTCCTGCAAAGAAAATGAAGAAGGAAAATATTTTACTTCCAGATATTTATTCTAATCCCCTAAAAGAAAGAAGAAGTGAAATGAAGAAATGAAAATATAAAAAAAATCATACCTTGAATGGCTGGGGGACATAGAATGAGTGCCTGCTGAAATGAATCATTGCATCCAAACTGGCCACTTCCTGCTTGCAGTGGTATCCCAGGGTGCATCACCGAAGGAGCGGGTGGGGCTAACCCCTAAAAAGAAAAAACACAGGAGATAGGATATTTGTATCTGTTAACTTCAGATAAAAGACTTATGTTCATTAGAAATACGATGGCTCGCCTCTGGTGGCGTACAATGTATGAATAATCTACTCAAGCAAATTCAGGGTACTGTTACTAATCAACTCCCTTGAAAAAGTCAGCTGGCACTGTTGGACACCAATATGAAACTCTGACTAGGACAATCACAGAGTGATGACTGTCTTTGAGAGATCCCTTCATCAAGATTCACAAAGGTTTTTACAAGTAGGGTAATTCAAAGGTCAACAAACCGTGTCGGAGACAATCTTAAGCCTTAAACAAAGAACAGTGGAGCATGTGCTTCACCACTCATGCTGCTCTCGTGCCTGGCTAGCACATTTATTGAATAACGAGAACTACGGTTATATTGTTCTGTGGTAGCTCTTTCCGCCTCACAAATGGGTACATAAACAAAGCAGTCTTTCAGAGTATCTTCTTTCTCCTTCGTCTTGTCCCGTCAGAGCAAATCGACATTCTCCACTTCACCCTGTCCTTTGCATCGTCCTCCCCAACACCAGCCACTCTCATGTCCTCCCTCACTATGTCCATGTATCTTCTCCTGGGTCGCCCTCAGCCCTGTTCCCTGGCAGTTCCATCCTCAGCATCCTTCTACCGATATAGTCCCCGTCTCTCCTCTGGACATGTCCAAACCATCAAAGTCTGGCATCTCTGACCTTATATCCAAAACTAACCTAACCTAACCTAACCTTCACTGTCCCTCTTATCGCCTCATTTCTAATCCTATACACTCCCAAGGAGAACATCGGCATCTTCATCTCCGCCGCTTCTAGAGTATAATACTAACAAAGCCACCATATATTACAGCAAGATTCTTCAGATGAAGACAGATTTACATCCTACTCTATATTATATTATACAGCAAAGAGAAATATAAATTCTGAAAAGAAATCCGAACACTTTAACATGCTGCTAAAAGCTATAATGATAATATAATCGCACCAGATTACAACCACTGGGTCATTTCCTTTTAAAAACAGTGGCTTTTAAGATGTTATTACATTACAAAGATCCAAGACCTCTAAATTGTCAGATCTCCTCCTCGGCAACAACATTGATTTGCACAGTTGCCATGACCTCGGAAACATGACGTGATTCTGTTGCCATGACAGCAGTGCAAGGACGCAAGACAGCATAAACAAAAGCAATAATCCAGGAAATTGTCTACATGACTTGGCTAAACAAAAACAGACCAAGGTATTTGCAATCCATATAATCTGATTAGTCCATCTTGATGATTCAATAAAGGAAACAAGATAATAAGTCATGTAATAATACATATACCGTACTTATTAATTGGTTGAATCCTTTGTTGTATTACTTTTAATTTCCCAATAACTGATGATTACTGTCCTGTAAGCCACATTGAATCGTCTTGTATGAAATGTGCTGCAGGTCTTGTTTTTGCCTACTAATTAGAATTCTAAGAAAGCCCCAGCCACACAGTAATAGTAAAGGCCGATGCGACTTACTTGAGCGTGGATGGCAGCAATCTTGCTGAATGGATGGCTAACAGAGGCAGCAGAGGTGGTGGCGACAGGTCTGACGTAAGGACCTTTATTTCTGTTGGCTGTCTCGTATGCGCCAGGACGAGTCCAGCAGACGTCCATGATGTGGAAACACGACTTGACACTACAGACGTAGGGTTGACACGGAGAACTGTAATTATGCCAAATGGTCAAAATGATGGCTTCATGACAAAATCAGAGAAAACTGGACTCACTGATTGCTGTGGGGGAAATCGAGCAAGTGTTGCAATGTCACAAAGGGGTGGCTGAGGGCTTCGGCAGGGGCGATTCTCTCTTCGGCATCAATGAACAACATTTTCTTCAACAGGCTCGCAAACTCCCTACGGTCTGCCTTCTCGGCTAGCGAGTCGCTACCTTCCAGATTCATCACCAAATTCACCTGGAATGGAAACATCTTACTGTTAAACCCATTGGTGAGAATAATTAACACATCAAAAATTCAAATAAGAAATGTTCGATTACAATATGTTGTATGCTATATAATGACTCATGGGACTTTTCTAAGAAGAGAATAACATTTTCCCATGAATGTCAACTTGCAATTATCTACTTACAAATGTACAGCCCTGAAGCTAAATGGCTGACTGGGGAATTTCCAGTTGTGGCCTCTGAGGGAAACGTTACCTTTTAATCACTGAACTGAAAGGCAACTTTCTTTCCCAGTAATGAGATGAGTATGCTCTGTAGTGCTCGTATCGCTATATGTGTACTACTTCTGGTAAAGAATAAGTGATCTACTTCCTCTGAAGCCCGAAATACAACATTGTGGTTTGAACCGTCTAGCATACGTGCGCTATGTCATCCAAACAGCTGAAGATGAACTTCCTTGCTTCCTTCGACTTCATTCCTGTCTCCGTCTCGTGCTCATCTGTAGACTACAGAAGAAGAATGGGAAGAAAGCTGTTCAGTGAGGATAAGATACTTGAATTTGACAAAGTTTTCGTGTTTGAATTCAATTGTTTATGCTACTAAAAACTAGTTCATTCAAGCCATGGAAGAAATTGGAAAAGCTGCATTATCAAATTATATATATATAATTATCATTATCAAATTATTCCAAAGTAGAAAATGAGTTTGGCATTCAAGACTCGTGCTCTCAAAATCAATTGTGTCTGAGTGAAACTCATGTTTATATAAAAATAAATAAAGATAAAATAAAAAAAAAGACTCACTGCAAAACATTAAATTGTTTCATATGTGTGAAGACATGTGTTGAACAAATATCAAATAAGTTTGATGATTTCTTTGAGCTGATGTTTCATGAGACTATGTTAAAAGATTGAATTTCATGATTAGATTTTAGGGAGACAAAAAAAAAAGAATTGTATTTTCTTTGATAAGAAGTGGTAATAAGCAAATTTGACACGTTTTCCAGGTGTGCAAATTATCCTCACCTTTAGCCTCCATGCTGCATATGGTGAGTCAGACGCTCTGCAAAAGAAACGCGCCGTCTTCGTCCCTGCGTGCAATAAATGTTCCCCTGGCAAACCTTGTGTCTGAGAGATGTAGCGAATCTGATGAAGAGGAAAAGAAACGAGAATATTAACAGAAGAACAAATACATTTTAATTTCATCAAAAACTATACATCACCAGAACCCCTTATACAGACTCTTTCTTTTAGCTATTGGCATTTCACAAGGCTTTTCACATCACACCATCCTGTGTTAGTTACTTGTGTGCAGTGAATATTGCTACAAATGCAGAGACCTTGAACATTGCCCATTCTTAAGAAATTGCAAGACTCAGATAAGTCTCCTGAGATGATAGCAGATTGTGTCCAGGAACTCTGAAGGGTCTCGGGCTCTTTTCATTTCTAATCCTTTCACAAAGTTCCTCTGTTCTCAGTGTCAAATCTTACGCTGTGAAATTATGCCTGTCAGTCGGATGTAGCCGTGTAAGAGTGTCACACACACGTTTAGGAGGAGAGACAAGAGAGGCCTGGCTCTGACGTCAATCACATCCAAGTGTGAAGGACAAGACCCGCATGCAGCGTTGCTGAGAAACAAAGAGCAAAGGCTCGTGCATTCAGAGAAGGATGTGGATCATGAAGCTGGAGTTTGTGAGCAAATTCTATGACACCGTCGTCAATGAAAAATTACAGAGAACTAAAGTATTTTTATGTGGAGCATGTCTGGTTTTACATTATGATCTCCCAGGCAAATGTGATGGTTGAGCATCAACTTCTAACTATATAAAACGCAAATGTACTGCAATCTGTCTGTGCATGGGTGGACGTTTATCTACGCTCATTTACTACATAGGGTTATGATGCAGCCATGTATTCACCAGGACTCTGGCAGCATGTTCAATAAGCTGTTATCGTCTATCAGATTTGGATGAGATGATGGAAATCCACTTGCTTTATACAGATATACTTGTATCCATGTCAAATAAAATCTTTCCGACTATATCTCCTTTCTTCTTTTCAAATTGCTTTTATTGTAATTTTCCCAATACATGCCGATTTACATAAAAACAAAACTTCTCTCCCTTGTTCACATTTTCTAACTTTTACATGATTCTATTTATTCACGCCAGTCATTGATTACTGAAACGATCAATCAATTGAAACAAACTTCACCCTAGATTTGAACCGGCTGAATTCCCCTTCATCAACATCATAAAACCGGCATAAAACACAAAAACAACGCAGCCAGTGTGTGGGGGTGGGAACATTCTTGTGATGGGAAACCCCTTGTTTTTCCTGGAAGACGTGCCTCTGCAGAGATTCCACAAACCAGTGAGATCACGGGTGCAAAATTTGTTTCTCGAACAACAACTATAAAGCAGGCCTGGGCCTGCTGCAGGACAAACAGGAAGCACAGGCAGCACTTATCAAAGCACATGTCAATAATCTGGACACATCATTTTAGTGTCTGCATGGTGTGCAAATGTACATCAATTAAAAAAGAACTGAAACAGATTTTTCTTGAAGACAAAAATAAGGTGAACATACTTTAAACTCGAGGTTTGTCGGCTAAGACTTGTAATGGTACGCTGGTTGTGTTGTGAGGCTTGTCACATCAAAGAGGTGCTAGCCCTCCGGCGGCACTAGCTAAACGATGGGTGTGACTGGGAGATGAGGTAAGAAGAAAGAAGGGCAAGAGGGGAAGGGAAGAGGAAGGGCCAGAGTTATAAATACGATATGCTGTGTGGAATGGAACAAGACCCCCTGCAGAAAGATTAGACGACGCAAAGGGGGAAGAAGGGGGGGCGACAGTGGCTCCAGCCAGACAACCCTGCGGCCCCTGCATGACACTTCACACAAGCAATTAGCTGCCTAGCTGTTTGCCATACAGTAAGCCATGGTTTCCCATTTATTGGTCAATTCTCCGACCAAATGGAGAATCCTGCCTTCTTTTCACAGTTTACTTCTCACTTGTTAGCTGTCCCCCCACCCATTGAACCTCACGATCCCCATTCTATGCCATTGTAATCTCCACCCAAACTCATTTTCCCTATCAGCAGCCAAGCGGCCCCTCGCTAAATTGAGGAGGCTGCAACCAGACATTTCTAAATCAAAACGCTGACTGGCTCCTGCAAAAACATTCCATCATATTCAGACGGTTGATGCAAAAATCCAGTCAAATCTCTTTTGGGGATGTTGAGTTATTGCTCCCGTCTTGGGTGTGAGAAGAGTGAAAAATGATGCGAGGGCATAAAAACCCTTCAGAATGACTGCTGAAATGTAGGAAAGTGCATGCAATGGAGCAGAATCCAACTGGCTACGCTGGCAGGGGAAAACAGCCCGGATAAGTCTTCAAATGAGAGTGCTGGACATCCAGTAGCTGCCATTAGACATAACATCAATCACAAGCATATGCTGTTCTGTTTACTGTCTCTGAAACGAGTCGAGGCGAGCTTCTAGGTAGGTGCGTCACCCAGTAACCACTGTACTAATTTGGTCTATTATTTCCATGTGAACGGTAATTCAAGATTAAGAGTATTCCCCTTAACCTCAAAGGTTTCCTCGTCCCCATGCCATCGTCATAGGCAATATCCTTTCACGAGCACAGAGATGGCATGAGGCCAAGATCTCACACAGATTTAAACATTTTCTAAACTGTACACAATGTGACAATGCTGCATTCTTGTCCTTGCGTCACACCATCTGTTTCTAACTCTCAGGTTTAGGGCGCCGGTCTGTATATTCACATAGAACCAATACTACGCCCGAGTAATGAACATAGAACCAACAATGACATAAGTTGTATATAGGGCAGAAAGTTGGGGATAGCATGGCATAGCAAGGGACACATGAGGAATGTAAGGCGCAACCCCCCCCCCCCCCCCCCCAAACAAATGACGAAAAATGAATGTGTTTACCTGGTCATACTCCAGAGCCCCGGGGTAAAGGGGCCAGCCCAGAAAGAGTTCAGCTATCACACAGCCCAGGGACCACATGTCTATGGCTTCGCAAAACGGCAATCCCAAAATAATCTCTGGAGCCCTGTGGAGCAAAAAAGAAAACAATAGTCTAAGGTCACACAACGATAAACTGAATTATGAAAGCAGCAAAAGCAGTTTAAAAATTAAAATGGCCAATTAAAAAAAAAGGTCAAATGTCATCTTTACAAAATGAAAACAAATCTCTGAAATACAAACTATAACACAGATAAAACCCTGAAACTGTCAGATAATAAATTAAATGTTAGTAAAGAAAATACATGTGTCATTACCAATCTAATGAGAAAGGGCGTGTTGCAGCATTACAGTGTTTCACTTTTAATACATCACAGTTGTTTTCAATTTTACTTTGATTTGAGTTTCCTTTTGGCTCCTTTGGGCACTCCATCAGTAGCAATGTTGTGGATTTTGTACTGATTGTCTATCAAATGGAAACGTGTGTAAGGTTCCCAAGGCAGTATTGTACATGAACTGAGAGGTTAGCAGATCAGGCTGGCATCAGACCTACGACAGACTGTTACACCTCCTGTAGGATGATGGGAGCAAGCACCGTAACTAGCGCTGCCTACATGATGAAGCAGTGTTTCTTAAACAGCCTCTATAATAGAACTGTAATAGCATGTCACAGGAATGGCAAGTGGTGACGCAGGCCTGTCAGCATCAATACAGGCAAGACTCGCTGACATCTAGACAGAACGCTTTGCTTCAGACACACCACAAATCCTATGAATTATGACCGACAGAATAATGTAGTTTCTCTCCTTTGGTTTCTAGGGGGTAGATTCAGATCATGTTATAAAACAATAATACTGTGGGCTGAATAATCATCTCAGTTGCAGTGTTAAAAACCATATTGCTATAAACATAGACATCAGGCTTTCATCATCTTTTCATTGGTAATTGTGCCCTTATTATCAAAATAGATGATAACCATGCTAAAAATAAACAAGCCCCAAAGTTACAATCAGGAAACTGAATGTCTAAGAGATAACATTTTATCCATTTAACACATACAATATATTTTTTTTTACATTATTTATCAAACTGAAATAATCCAGATGACTTTAATAATACATATGACGACAAGGACAGGATTAGAAGAAAGTTGGCTCGCGACTGCTGGACATGCCATTTTAGGCAATCATGCAATTCATTCTGAACATATTTTAAGACGACTACACCATGACATCACTGCAGCCATAAGGGGCTGAATGGTGTTGAACAAATGGCTAGTAACAGCAAATTTAGGGCCTGCTAAAATAACTTTAAGGACAATTTATCACGTGGCCAACACAAATGCCCGCAACAGCTGGGGCTGTAGGCAACAACATAGCTGCAACATGCTAACCATTTGCGCTTCATAGGCCGTCCTATTTATAAGGAACAGGTTTTCCATGGAGGAGTTAGAAAAGAGACCCGTCAACACAACCTTGCATTCATGCAGACATCAGACTAGCAGCTATAAAGGGATATATGGGAAGACTGACGAGTACAAAACTAGCAGCACTACTCTGCACCATCAGGATGGCCTAGTACGGTACTTAAAGCCTACCCAGTAATGAAACTTGTCCTGCCCCTTACAATATCCAAGTCGGTCAACAACTTCTGTTTAAGTTTTGACTCCCATCTTACCAGTTTTGTCAATTCAAAGATTCAACATGGTCTGCGTAGCAAATTTATACTGTATATTATCACAACTTCCTGTGCAGTCATCTTTATTTAGGAAACTGTGGATGTTCCACTTCCACAGACTTTGATCTTTCACCAAAGTACACACAGATACATTGTGTTGTATCATTTTGTTCATATTTCCCTTCTAAACACACAACAGAAGAGCATGTGAAAACATAGTGTGTAATGAAAATGGCTAAAGGAAAGAGGTTGGTTTTTCCATCCACCATTGGTTTTGGGGGGGGGGGGGGGGGGGGGGGGTGAATGTTGTCATGGTTGCACCTCCTTTGTCTTACTTAAAGCAGCTCAAGCCTTCCCACTCTCCTGTGAAACCAAACGTATTTTCCATCCTAAGAATATGACGTACAAATCGAGAGGCTACTGAACATAAGCAGAGCATGAGTCTTGCAAATGTTTACTGCTACAAGCAAGAACTTCAGTGAGAACGGGAAGGTATTATAAAAGGATTAGCAAGGTGATGAACCAGCGCTATGAATTCATGTTTTTTAACTTAAAAAAAGCAAGAAATAAAACAAAAACAAATTAGGTTTTATGACAACATAAAGCACAGAGCTAGCCACCACAAGTACATAATACCCAAATATGTAGCAAAGGTAATGTACATGGTACATAAAGTACATATAAATTACATTGTTGGTGCCTTGGATACAATTGCATGCAAATGCAATGCAATTATGAGCTTCTAATCCTTTAACATGCAACAAATACATCTATGTGAAAAAGGCTCAAACTGTTTTTCTCCTCAAAGCTAAAAAAAATAGGTTAAATGTTAAGTCTGTTTACCAACATTACTGCACTGTTCAAAAGGTTGGAAATGATTGACTAGAAGTGAGCCGCGAGTTGACTACGATATCAGGCGGTTCAAAGGTTTCCATAGAGCTGCATTTGTCATCAGCAAAAAACACCTGCAGAGGCAGTGAAGAGGGAAAAGACATCTTCAAAGAGCTTTCTGCCCCTCAAAAGTTCGTTTCAGAAGATTCTACAGTCGACAGCTTGTTTTATAAGTTCCAAATTCTCCATCACTAAGCATCAAAGAATTTTAGACATGCTCTTTGAAAAAAGTTAAAGAATCTTGTATATACTTCTTTCGAAGTGGGAGCCTAACCATTAAGTGCTTTGAAGGTAACCAGTACAATCTTAAAATCAATTCTGAAAACATACATATATATAATGATATAATATCAACTTCTAGAATTTATTTAAATGTTGAATTAAAAAAGGTGTGAAATAAGATTCAGCTTAGCCCTAAACACAACAAACTGCAATGACCAAGAGAAAAAAAATGCTAATTATTTCGATGCTACTCTGACCTTTAATTGAGCCATCTGTTCAAATTTAGGGGAGCAAATTTTGAGTGCCAAATGTTGCTTGTAAACCGTGCCAGTGGCTTGCCTATCCATCAAAATTATTGGCTTGATTAATAAATCAATTTGAGCCATCGGCATACATAGCCAAGCACACAAAAATCAAAACAGCTGACGTGAGAGGTGCTTGACCTTGACAAAGTAAGAGAGCTCTAGTATTTCTGGCTGCCTATGTGCTTTACCATCTATAGAAGTCGAATCCCACTGGCCGGAGTCCCGTGATCTATTTTAAGCAAGCCTTCACTCTCACCCTAAGCAACACTGGCAGACAACTATAGCTTTTACTATGCACTTTCCAGGTATTTGTGTTCTGCAATAAAGAAATAAAAACTCTGTCAAAGTGGGTCAAGTGAAACAAAAAATGTTAAATAATTACTAACTAATGCTGTCAAACCACCCGTGGAACTTCTGGTTTTTGTTGCGATGGTATAATGGAGAAACAGAGCTGAAGTTTAGTGCCTTCAACTTTATTTAAGGCTTTACTTAATTTAACTTCAACTAGAATTTAAAGGGCTTGCCATGTAAGTTGCAAATATATTCTGTCTAACATTGACAAAAAGGCAGAATACTTATTTATTCACCGACAAAAATTAACTAACACCGGTGCGAATATTGCAGAGCTAACAGGAGCTAAAGCTGCTGGATTTAACACTTCCTTTCCACAATTCCTCAATTTTGAGCGACATCTTGAAACAAAGCGCATCTAAACAATACAAAAGCATTTACAGAAACAACATATATATTATAGAACAATGTTGAATGCGATAAGTATTTTTCCAAAAATTCGATACAGTTATAGTCAAGTAATGGAAAGTGAGTCTTCTCCTTTCACATCAGTAACAAAATCTACAGTGGATAAAAATACAGATAGCGCCACAGAGTCCTCCATTTGCTTCTATTTTTATCAATAGTAGTTTTATATATCTTGTTCGCTTCTCCTGCCCTCAGAAATCTAGACCACGAGATCAACTGATCTTAAGTAGATCTCCAATCAGAAATGAATGCTTTACGATGATGAAATTGTTGAGTGCAACGGCCTTAAATTTGGGAAGATAATAGTCTGTCTTACTCCGTATTCATAGTTTCCCTGTTAACGAGGTCACTGTGTTACAGGAATTTGTGACTCTCAGTCCAATTTGGGGGGGGGGGCTCCTTCCAGCTGGAGCGTGCACGCTCAACCTCACATTAGCGGTACTTTGCGAACTTATGGTTAGCGAAAGAAGTATAGTTTACAAATTAAGCAACATTTGTCACTTTGCAGGCATTTTCTTAAGCTTCCATTCCATTCTTCCTGGGCCAACTGTGGAGGATGCCAGACACTTAGAATTACTCGTATAAAATGTGATACACTTTCCACAGTAATGCATAAGTAACTGCATATAATATTAATTCATATTTCCAGAGCATTTAACAAAGATCTCCTCTTGATGTGAACTTTTTTGCAGAGATTTGAATTTATGGAGATGAAGACACAAACTGCAGAGATACTTCAAGCTGCAGTTTGGCAAGAGTGAGATATGATATTAAAGCGTAAACAAAAGACGTGCATTGTTAAAAGACGCTTTACAAAGGTATCATTGGGTGTATATTTGTTATTTTTTGGCTCAGTTGAACTGTGACATGATGTAATCACACCAGTTTCCTATGTTTTCTCAACAGGGGGGGGGGGGGGGGTGTCACCAGAGAGACAGCTAAATGCAAGCAGTCCTAACAAAGTTAATTCTATGTACTCTAGGAAAATATAAATCTGTCACAGTTGACTCTTTGGGCTTTGATAAAGATGCAAGGAAGGATAATATAATTTCCTGTAGTGAGTCAGCTGTGACTGGACTTGGTTGAATCACTACCATTAATGAACAGCGTGTGCACCAGCTGTCATGCTTTGAATTCAAATGATTTAACAGCCATTTGCCAAACCACCTGTGCACCAGGCATAATACTGCTATAATGAGATCATAATCCTGCTGGGATTAACCATGTCAAGATCTGCGAGGCAAAAAACACCATGTAAATTGCTGTTAGAAAACAGCGTACTTTTTTATCTTCTGTCTGTGTACTGTGTAAACCATGGAAAGGTGCAAACCTGCGAACACTGCCATTCCTTCCTGTTATGCAAAATTTGAAACAAATCAAACTAAAACATTCGTAAGACTAAAAAAGCACTCGAAGAGCGCAAACCTCCGCCGAGCAGCTCATTCCCCTCGTAATTGGATTTACACCATCCACATGGTGATCTGGATCATCATCAAAAGGTTCTAGTTGTTATTGATATCTTTATACACCAACCGTGAAAAGTAAAAGTGAATTAGAGTTTAGGTGTATATTTAACAGATTTCTTTTCTTCCGGTTAATATCGCTCACAGAAAAGCTGGGATAGGCTCCATTAACACACGCAGCCCG
Source organism: Brachionichthys hirsutus (assembly GCF_040956055.1). Lineage (NCBI taxonomy): Eukaryota > Metazoa > Chordata > Actinopteri > Lophiiformes > Brachionichthyidae > Brachionichthys > Brachionichthys hirsutus. The sequence goes on from NC_090897.1 coordinate 5,330,243, forward strand.
GAAGGCGGATAAAGCGGACATGAAAATGAATGGATGAATGAAATAAAGTGTACATGTGCATACGTATAGTCCATTTATACAGTACATATGTACGTACTCACTTGTAACTCTGCTGCTAGTGCATTCCGCTCATTGTGACAGTGATTTCTTGCTGCTAAACACATTCTTTTAAATTTTGCAAAGCCCATCATAACTCCCAAGTCGTCATTTAATGAGAACGTCCGTAAGTGAGGACCATCTGTCTACTATAGCTACCGCCAAGTAGGAACTGTAACCGCAAACGACTGTTTTGAATGACAATCAATTATTCACCTCCCTTTCTCTCAGGTAACCATTCACTGTTGGGATTAGTACAAATTGTCAAATACTTTCCAAACCATTTTCCTATTGTATCATCATCTATGTGAAACATATTAACTACCGGTATCTAAAGCAAACCAGCTTCACCCTTCATGCAAATGTAAAATATTCCAATAACCATTATTATCGCTTGCATGTTTTGAAAAAGACATTTGAATTCCTGAGCTGCGGTCACGCAGTCTGTTTAGTGATGGTTGGGAGTTTTTCAGGGTCTGTGGTATGTGGCAGGATGTTTTGCATTGCAGAGGACATTTAATTCTTTTGCAAGAAGGAAAACATTTTGTAATGTACCTATTAATAGAGCAAGCATCAACAGAAACTGAAATTAAGGACAGGCACAACACTCAACTGCACTGTTAAAAATGGCCAAAAAACAATTCCTTCCTTATTGTACTCACCTGTAGTACCGCGACTGCAGGTACGTGGAGCACACAGCTTTGGACACGTGACTAGCTGATCCAAAGTCTATCACCTTCACCTTGTACGGCTGCCTTACTGGGTCGACCAGCATTATGTTCTCTGGCTTGAGATCTGCATGTATCAGACCCATACACTTGAGTTTTTTCAGAGCTGTAGCAACCTGCTGTAGCACAGGCCTGATCACTTTCAGGGGCAGCGGGCTGAACTTGTTTTGCTTCAGGAAATCATACAGGTTCTGCTCCAGCATCTCAAACACCAGGCAGGTGTGGCTGCGGTGCTGGAAGCATTCAAAGGCCCGCACCAGGTTGTGCTCATCTGCATTCTCACCGCTCAGACGAGCAAGGATGCCAACTTCGATTTGACCCTGCCTTGCATACGAGGGGTGGTTTTTCAGGATCTTAATAGCCACCACCTCGCCCGTGCTCCTTTTCCAGCACTTCACCACCTGGCCAAATGTGCCACGTCCCAAGAAATCCAGTACTTCATATGTATTCTTCAGAGAACACAGAACTTCATGCTGTACTACCTGATAGTCCCCGTCACCACCTCCAGTCCCCCCGCCTGGCCCTATAGCCTGTTTAGAGGGACCCCCTCCAGCCCCCACAGTCGCTCGTGCAGTCATGGTTGCGTTCCCCACATTCGTAGTTTGCAACATGGCAGGCAGCATTGACAGTTCCTCCACAATCTGCATGGCGCTCCCTTGGTTATCCAGATCCTCACTTTTACGTTTCAGCCCACATCGCTGAGAGCTGTCAGCTGAGGCCAAACCTCCACAGTTCACCTCTAGGTCTCCTTCCTCCTTTCCACCTTCCTCACTGCAGCCCTCTCCCCTTCCCCCTCCTCCTGCCCCCGTTGCTCCACTGCTGCCCCCACTTGTTGCGTTTGTCTGCTGCTTCTCCTTGCCCTTCCAGTGGACAACCCCCGCGTCTTGTCGCTCCTGGGCAGCAGCCGGATCTGGTCCACCTCCTCTTCTACCAGGCTGTTGTCTCTGTATACCTCGTACCACCACCGTCTGCACCGGGTACTCTTGTCCTCCACGTTGTTTCAAGCCCACTTCCAAGTCTCGGCTCACAAACAAGCGGGCTTGTTTTGTCGGTTGCACAACGCCAAGGGTTCTGCTGTTCAGATAAGTCTGTGGGTGTGCCCTCTCATGGTACACACAGCTGCTGGGCTCAACTTTGAGTTTCTTCACACTGCTAAAGGCACTTGTCTGGGTTTGATAAATGTGTGGTGGGTAGACCAAGACTTGTGAGGCCATACCTGAAGAGAAAGAACAAAGAAACAGGTTATTAGTTTGGATTGTTCATTTCTCTTTTAAATTATAAATCCAAGTTGAGACTAATAGTTTAAGCAACCGAGTCCAAACAGCACAACTAATCCCATTATCATATTTTGTTTTGTACTTGAAGAAATCACAACTATTTGCACCGCACTAACATCTATCCACACGTCACCCTAATTGCATGAGTAACTGATCATTGGCTAGATGAACTTGGAGGAGAGTGTACGAGACCACCCCCATGCTGCCCTATCAGCTACAATCCCACGAACACCTCCACACAGCGGATGACTAACTTCAGAGGTTTGTCTGATCTTCTCTTTCCATTTCATTGAAACCAACGGTGGGTCTCTAGGCAACAAAGAGAGATGGGGGGGTAGAGACCAAAAGAAAAGGAAAATCAAAAACACCCACACTTAAATGACCGACAACAGGGGTCAAGTTTCATTATTTTCCAGTCACGTGCGTGTTTACTTGTGTCACTATAAGTGTGTGTGAGAGAAAGTATGTTTTATGAAGGAGAGATAAAGCACTATATGCTCAGTGAGATCATCACATATTGGTGCAATATTTAGTCATCAAACTTAAATGTGTGCAGATAAAGAACAATAACTTCACTGAGGTTAATAGAAAATTGCAAGTCAGCAATGTCTGAGACCCGTCATGTTTTTCCCTCTACCTCCACCTGGTAGTGATGTTGTAATATTTGGCAGGACACCAACAGGGTGCTTGTTTGTTGTTGCCAGAAACAGAAGCATGCTAGCCATCAAAACATCTAATGCAAACAAGTGAAGCAACGCACCGTCAACGCTTATCTTATTGCACGTCTACCGCAACTGTGCACAATGACATAACAGAAATACGCAAAGAGGGTCCATCCACTATTCAATAACCAATGGCTAGTTTTGTTAGCAGGTAAGATAATAATTGTTTATCAGTCGATTAGTACCAAATTAATATCAATTATCCACACACGTCTAATATCCTGTATCAAATCTTCCCATTTTCATCATAAAGTATATTCTTACTAACAGACTGCTGAGAGAATACGCAATACGACTGAGCATTTATTCGTTCATCTTTTATTAAACTCGCCTCATGTTTTCTTCTCTGATATCGCGATTACAAATTAGTGCAGAGCCTCAGCTAAGTCTTTCTTCTTCTAAATTAATACTGCATTTATGCTGAGTTTTACCTTAATGCTGGGGAAATTGAAAATTGACTGGGTCTGGAAACGGAGAGCATGCTGTCTGGAGATATACACAAATACACACGACACATCAACTAGATTGAGGAGCATTCCGAGAGAAGGATGCAAGACAGTCTGTAATGTTGGAAATTCAAAAGAACGAATGCAGCCATGACAACCCGTCTGCTATGAGGCTCCTCCTGTGGCATCGCATTACCTTCAAAGCTCTACAGCATTTCCAGCACCATTGAACTCCTGCATAATTGCTCGCAGTTGAACTTCCGACCCTGACCCACCCAAACTTGCCGAGAAAAGAACACTAGACAGCTGCACATGATGAACATGGAACTGACAAAACAAAAGCATCTTAAAAAAGAAATAATGGCAGGTGAGAGGGACGACAAATGAGTCACACGACAAAGTGAGGGGGAAGCAAATCTTTCCAACTAATAGATACGTAGCATTACATACTTTATTATAAAAAAGATACTTCATGGAAATAACTTTAGTTCAAATATGCTAAAAATGTGCAAATTATAAACTCAAGAAAGTAACACTGTCTCACTCAAATCTATTTATCGCTCAGCCTCCATTTGAGATTACGGTACATGCAACAGAAAAAGCAGTTTATTTGACGTGTTGGAGGACAGGCTTAGCAAATTCTCAATGTGGCTCCACAGCATCAAAAAACCTTCAACGCTCATGAGATAAAAAGCTCCTCCATTTTCAAAAGCATGTTACCACATGGTGCATCAACCGTTAACTTATGACAATCACTTACAAGTATTCCTTGTTGGATAAGCTTATGTACACAGGCAAAAGACTGCACGGCTGGCTATAATAATGAGTGGCCAGTAAATGCTGTTGACAAGTCACGAGTATATTTATGTTACAAATATTCCGGCGCTACAGTATTTTGAACATATTCACACCAAGTACACTGTATTGTGTGATACGTAACTTTAAAATATCCGTTATATTGATAATGAGTTAGCTGGAACCTCGGTTAGGTGTTAACATTACCATTACACTGCAAAGTTTTGCTTGGTCACCCGAGTAAGGTTTAAACTAATATATATTAATTATTAACTTTACAGCTCGACAAACGTCAAGTAATTTGATCCTTACTGTTTACAGTGGGCTAATGCTAATGCTAAAAAGAAAACGCTAGTTAGTTAATAAAAGCGATTACAGAAACCAACAGGAGTAATATTGTAACATGTGCAACACTAACCTAATCACTATATATAATTTGCAGCATAACTAAAACTAAATGTCTCTGAGAGCGCTTGAAGCCGAGATTGAAACTCGAGAAACCCCCCGAGCTAAATTAAGTTTGTAGCTAACTTGAGGCTCCATTATTACGTTACATTTTGAGTATTCCCTCAGATGTTAGACAAAAACCTATTTCACCACTGGCAACCTTCACTCCTTCACTTACCTTCACGTAGAGTCACGATAAGTATAATCCAGGGCTTCTCTGGAACATGTTATGGATTTATAAGTCCACACCATGCACAGTTCGCCTGCATCGCTGCCATCTTGTCCGAGACGACAGGAAGGGAGAGCTCGCTTTCGGTAACGACACCACCTCCCACATTTTTAAACATTAAACAACTCCTGCATTTGAGCGTCCAGAAGCGCCGCATCAAGCCCAGATGTAGCTACAAATTTCACCTTCGTCTTCTTCCTCTTTTAGCAATGTATCCCATCTCCGGAAGATGGGTGTCCGTTACCTCGCGGAGACGAGCGTTTGGCGGCCCTGCCAGCCTCTATCGTGTCCCTTTTCCTCTAGCAGCTACTGCGAGGCGAATGTTTGTGAACTGACGGCATTAGTCAGACCAGAGTAGTCGAACAAGGAGCAGCTGTGTTCGCAAAGACCCAGGATTTATATTCCATAAGTAATGTATAATACAACATATATAAATGGGAAATCTATTCAGTGTTATGTTCGACATCAAAATATATAATAGATATTCCAGTAGAACATGCACATTGAACCAACATGATTATTACGTTATAGATTTTAAACTAAGGATTCTGTGAACTGTTACTTATTGATTAATTTATATTCATTTATTTGAAAGGACCCGAGGAACTAAGGAATATTTTTCCAAAAGACTTTGTGCACATGGCTCGTTCATAAAAAAGAAAAAAATATCATTAGACTTTGTTCTATATTTCTGCTGCTTTTGTGGAAAATAAATGTGATTAAAAACTCACACCCTGCATATAATCTCCTTAATAAACGAAACTACATCCCTCAATAAATAATATATTGTGTAGATGGGTTTATAAGGTAGGTAATGACATTGACTATTTAAGAAGAGGCCAGTCTTATCTCAAGCGGTTGTGCAAATCTAAACATTTCTATTATTTTACATTGTTTTTGCACTGAATACATTGACATAACGGCACACAGCATTTGAAGAGGTCGCTTTTTGTGTTGCTTTTTACTGAAAGTTAAATTACGATCATGTAAATGCTCTGTGATCGCCTACTCTTGTCTGTTCCGTGTTGTTAGCCAGATAAACAGAAGCACACGCTCACGGTGATATCATTTGTCTCCCCCTACTGAGCGAGGTGACCAGTATGGTGATGTGAAAAATGTACTAGTTCCCATATTTTTGCACAATATATTTATTTTGCTTACAATACTTGCATCGTTATGACGAGTTTCAAGTAGGTATGAACATGATAAACAGAGAACATGTAATTTATTATGGAAAACAATAATGCATCATCTCTTTTGGAAAAAAAAAGCAATGCCAGTCTATTATAGAGAAAAGGTAGACATCCATTCCTTTCTGGCTACAATAAACAGTGAGACGATATGCTGCATTATTTAACAGGATATTTGGTTTTGTTTTGTGAATGTTAGTGTTTTATTTTGAACGACGTTTCCCGGAAGTGCTTTTGTTACCGATTCTCGTCGAGCGGAAGTCGGGTTTAACGCCATTTTGAGGCACCGAGCGTCTCGTGTAGCTCGAGGGCGATGTGATCGATCTATTTGAAGATATGCGGAACACTTAGTCATTTTTTAATATTCGCTACGGTATTATCTGATCTTTAACCCGATCGATAGAACATTGCTAACCCAGATTACTCTTCCAGCCATGAACACCGACGGAACAGCCGACCAGGTAGCTACATGCAGTTCGACAGAAGAGCTAGCTTACCGCAACTGCAACTTTAGCATTGTGTTTGCATGCGTTTTACGTTGAAAGAATGCTTGTTAGTAAACCATGCTGCAATATATATATACAATATGATGTGATTTACTATATAACATTATTCAACGCGTTTTCGTAATTAGCCTGACAGCACCTATATCATATTTGACGACATCGTTGTAGAGGTTTGGCCCGCTAATCGCTAATTCACAACTGGCGTTTAAGGTTGGTTAAAGACGTCTCGCCTCTCATCCAAGGAGCTTCTTCAGTTCTAACTGCGTGGTAGTATTACGAATACTTATACTCTTGTTGGGAGCAGAAGACAAACAAACAAACGACCGAAACTACCAAGACAATAGGTCTCGTTAGGAGTCGGTACTTAATGGTAATATGAGCAAGTGATGTACTTCAACCTACACCGACATACTGTAGCGTTGTTGCTGCTAGTTGCTGAATGTCTTTAAAATGTTAGCGTTCCCAGCAAATTAAGAGAATATGAATCTACTTTTATAGGCGAACGGTCACTTCTTACGGTGCAGAAGCTTTGTCAGGTGCACGAGCCAAAGAAACACGGATATCAGTGTCTGCAATCTTAATCTACATAAGAGCCATTGACACTAATGTAGCACTCCATTGATCAATATCAAATCTGTATTCGAATGGCCACCGTAACATCAGTATCTCATGTATCGCAATGTCGGTTCTGCAGCTTGACCCGTTTGTCCTGTTCCGTCTGTGCTTGACTCGCAGGCTGCGGCAGAGTACGTTCCAGAGAAGGTGAAGAAGGCAGAGAAGAAGTTGGAAGAGAACCCATATGACCTTGACGCATGGAGCATTCTGATTCGAGAAGCACAGGTTTAGTGACACAGAGTTGTATTCCTGGGTTTTAAGTACATTGGGGAACGGGTGGGTGTGTGGGGAGGCGCTTTAGGATTAAAACGTTGTTGGACTACACATTGCTTTTCCTCCACATGACTGCTTCGTATCTGAAATGGTGTGGAATATAAATGCTTTCTCCTTCTTTAGAACCAACCAATAGATAAAGCGAGGAAGACATACGAGCGACTTGTCACACAGTTCCCAAGTTCCGGCAGATTTTGGAAACTATTCATTGAAGCTGAGGTTAATACCATTTTCTTTCCTTTAGTGTGCATGGCTGGGAATTCTTCTAACATGATCAACACTGTGATTTTCACACAAAGTGTCTCTTACTTCAATGACATTTAAAGTCACAATTTTTGTCTTGAATCGCTAAGCCTGGCTACTTTTAATCTCTAAAAGTCCCAAGATGTTGACTGTAGAAAGTATCTACCTAAATTCTAAAATAAAAGTCTAATTTGATGGAGAACCAGAATTGAGCACATATTTGAGTGACCTTTTTTTTTTTTGGCAGGCTCTAGCTGGGCTCATTAAGAATTGTGCCTTTAAACAAAACGAAAGATAACGTAGCTCTAACATTTATTTTTCAGAAAAATATAATTCTGTTCTAAGGATTTAAAAACAATATTTATATATTCTCTGCGTCTTATTTAAATGGGGTAAAGTGCATTTGTTGCATGTTTGATCTGCAACAGTATTAAAATTATTTTAATGGTATTGGAGTGCATTAGCCTTTTATTCACTTGTCGTGTCAATTTATTGCCTCCTGTGTCATTTCTTTTGGTTAAATCTATAAAGAAATATATTAATTGTGTGGCCCATTCTTTCCACGAGACGTTTCTTCCCGCTTCTCCAGAATATATGACCAGTGACCCATGTACCTCGATGCCATCGACGGGAGTTGCTGTTACGTAATCAGTTGCTGATAGGGTGAAGCATTTCCTTTTGCACGTCATTTATTTTTTTTAATCTAACCTAATGCAGTGATCTCTTTGGTTCCCTCCACCTGTGCAGATGAGTTCTGCTATTGGTGTACACAATTTAACAGCATTATCAGATTTTAGTGCAGTATAACTTGTATTGGTTGCCTCTCGGCTATGAATCGAATGCTGCTGTATTTGTAGGTTGTTGTGGTTTGTTGTGGGGTGTTTTTAACCCGAGAAGCCCCCCCCCTGCCTCTTATTCACCTTACATCCACGTCACGTAGTAACTTTGCTGCATTAGCCAATTTAAGAAATGGCTGTGGGCAAATAAAACAGTAATCTTCTACGTGTGTATCTTTAGAATATGCCCAAGATCAGAGAGAAAATAAAAGAGATACTAAAGGATTGTTTTACACAAACTCATAGATAGTTTTTTTGTATATATAAAGTTGATATCCCCCGGCAGAAATTGAACTGAAATAATAGAAATTGTATACAAATAAAAGAAATTGCACTGTAGAAGGTGGACTTTTTTACTGCTTGGTGCATCTATAGGAGACTTTGACTTTGACTGACTTGCTGAGTGTTTTGGCTTTAGACCAAATGGAACTATTCAGAATGCACTTTGTAGACTGGGCTTAGACTGAGAATAGACCAAAGCTGCATAGTGCAGTGAATCAACAAGTTGTTGCATAATTCTTCGGCCGTCGCCGCACCCCAGTCCAAAACACAAGTCTGGCCAACGGAAAACCTCGAGTACTTTTCCGTAGAGCTTTTTGTTAGCTTTTTATTTACTTTGGCCTGAAGATTTGTTGGACTAAAAGCAGGCAGTGAAGTGCTACAATCACGATTAGGATATAGTGTTTATTTCATAGCAGACTATCGAAAAATTGAACTTAATAATTTGGATTTCGTACTATAAAGGCACCTTATGTGGTAAGTATGTGGATAAGATCTTGAACCTGCCGCTTTTCTTAATTTGCCATGGCCTTACAAAGACCCTCTTTGAAAATATCGGCATTTTAACCATCACAAAACATTTTTGATAAAAAAAAAAAACAAGCTTAAGCTCAGTTTTCTTTTGATCCTAATTTTTTAAGTTCATGAGGCAAATCAGGTTATCATAATTGACCTGTAGTTTCACTAATCCTTAAGGTCCACTAGATCCTATAAGTTTTGTTTATAGGTATAGACTTTAAATTTAATTTAGCCTAACTGTTATTAAAGTGAGTCGACTGTTTTAGGAGGTTTCCGGGGACGGACAGATTCGATGTTATGGCAACCGACAGAGGAAGAATAATATTCCCCTCCTCAAAGTGCGTCAGCATCTCTTCAGTGTATTGTACAATTATTGTATCTGATTTTTATTCATGGTAATGCATCTAGGATTTAATCTAAGTGTTAAGCACCTTGGAAAAACTTGCATTTAGCAATGCTCAGTGGCTTCATTGAAGAATCAATCATATATTATGTATCAGAGGCATAAGGGAATACTTTGAAGGAAAAATAAACTGATTTGATTACATGAGCTCCACTGGCTTTTTTTTTTTTAAGAGCAGATGAAAATGGATTTTTGTGTGTGTGCGTGTGTGTTGTTGCAGTTCCTGGAATGCACATTAAATGTAGGTCAGTCTCTTTTTTTTCTTCGAGGCGGGTGGGGTTAGTGCAGAAAATACCAGCTGCAGTTTGGAGAACTATTTTTTACGATGATCCTAAATAGGATCTTTCTTTTCTTTTTTTTAAACCTAGGTTGTGTGTGTGAATGTTGGATTTGGAGTAGCTGAAGCTAACCTGCGGTGCTGGCTTGAACATTTTTTGGGTTGTTGATTCCAAACTAATGACTGCCTTTAATGTGTGATCTCCAGCCGAAGGAGTGGGAAGTGGTTAAAAAAAAAAAAGATAGACGAATCAAGACCAGAATTGTATAAATGAAACGACATCAACATTAGCTGTGTGGAGTTTAAAAATATGTATAAATGAGCTGCCTGTCAGGATGTTTCTAAAAATAGAGACCATCGGAATCAGCTGTGTAGGTTGTCATGGTGATGTGTTCTCTGGTTTAGAGCGAGTGAAGAGTTTATAGTCGAACCTCTGCACAGCCGGGCTCAGGAAAGGACGATAACCTTGTAAGCGTCATGAGAATTTGCTGAAGTAGAAGATGCATAGTTTGTGTAGGTGGAGTCAGAATGTGGCAGGGCGAGTTCATGAACTGGTTTGGGCTGATTTATGATGCAGATTGATAAAACCTTATGAGATGTGTGCGCAACCTAGATGCTACAAAGACAGCAAATGAATTATGTCTCAAGCATCCGGCTGCAGGATCCCCTCAAAGACGCGATCAAAAGTCTTCACAACTAACGTGTAAAAGGAGGAATTCACTCGCTAGTGTTGTCAGAATGTCTAAAACCTCGTTGCAAAGGCTGTTTCTAAGCTGTTTAAAAGTCAAACCTCATGTAATTTCTACTCAAGGATTTTTTCCCCTGCAGCAGCTTTCCTTCTCCATGCCGCCGTAGCGTGAAATGGTGACGTCAGCTTGGGCACAGTTTTACAAACGGGCTTATTCACACCTTTTTGTTTTTTTGCTTCCTTTCTGTGCGTGTGGTCACTGGTGCTTTTCTGGGTAATGTAGTACAACCGGCAAAAAAAATAAATAACCCCCACCCCCCCCTTCTAAAAGTAGTTTGTCGTTCTTGTTTGAATTTCACTTTGTTGATCTGAAGATGTGTGTGTGTGTGTGTGTGTGTTTGTGTTCGCACTGAGTGACTGGTCACATTTGCATGATTGTTTGTTTCATGCCAGACATAGAAAGCAGAGGGTAAATGTGAATTAATGTATTTACACTCTTATTTACAGGTCAAGGCTAAAAACTATGACAAAGTAGAGAAGGTAGGTGTCCGCCATACACATGGAAGCTGAGCGGTGGGCTTTTTGTTTTTGTTCACGCCGCTAGAGTGACCATTAAAATCACCTAAAACATGCATGCAAGTCTGAAAGTCAACTATTTTCCGCCTTCTATAATGCTGCAGTGTTTCTAATTATCCTTGTTAGCAAAACGGTTTTGTATTTGACCAGGTTATTTAACTTCATCTCTTTTTCAAAGTTGATTTTCAACCCAGAGAACATCTCTGCGGGTTTTTTCCTTGAATGTCCGGCATCCTTCAAACGCCAGCCTTTTTTCAAATTTAGAGAAGCTCAGTGAAATATAGGCCAAATCTGAAGCTGATGCTTGAAAACGCTGACTAAGGAACTCCTAAATCTATTGAGGCTCTGAAAAAAAAGAAAAGAAAACCCTCTTCCTGGATGTGTTGTAAATACTGCATGAAATACACCACTAGCTCTTAGCATGACAATTTGAGCAGGGACTAAATCAGAGAGAGAGAGGAACCCCCCCCCCCCCCCATGTCTGTTTCAGCTGTTTCATCCTGCTGTATTCTACCTTTGTAGTTGTTTCAGAGATGCTTAATGAAAGTGTTGCACATCGACTTGTGGAAGTGTTACCTCTCGTATGTCCGAGAGACCAAAGGAAAGCTGCCAAGCTACAAGTAAGAGCCTGCTGCGTAATGCTTTCAGCCACGCCGGCGTACGGCCGTGCTGCGACGTGCACAATCATCACTTCCTGTGTTTCTCTTTGCGCCCGCAGAGAGAAGATGGCCCAGGCGTATGACTTTGCTCTGGATAAAATAGGCATGGAAATAATGTCTTATCAGGTATGCAGATCTCAAGCTACAGTAAAAAAAAAAAAAGCACTGAAAATGTTTTTAATAAAACAGTGCTTTATAGCTAGAGAGGCTTTGTGAGTATTCTCTTAAGGTTTAGTAACACACGGCTGTTAGGTAGCCCTTCAGCACAGCAGCAAAAAAGGCCGCTGAGCTAATGGGACGCCATCGCCAGACTCAGAGAAGGGTGGTGGCGCCGCTCTGGAATCAGCCGGGGACCGGGGACGAGCCCGACCCTATCAAAAACCTCACAGGATAATATCCAGAGGTTGTTCCAGTCCATGAGGAGGAGGATTCCTGCCGTCACTGCTGATGGACGATGCACTAATTATGATATCTCAGAAGAATATGTTTCTGTTCTAGTTCCTTCCTGATTACATGAAGAGAAGCATTAAAAAAATACACGACAAGTTACACATAAATGAATTGTGCATTTTTAAAATCCCCTGGGCATTAACATTTAATTTTTTTTACCTGAATAGTTTATCTGTTGGGAGCTAACATCTTCTCTCTGACGCTAGATCTGGGTGGACTACATCAACTTCCTCAAAGGAGTGTGAGTTCATTTGTCTTTCGGTTTTTCCCCGTCATTAATACAAAATGGTTCACCAGCTGTGTTGGGGAAAGTCGTGTGTTGACATTTGTACTTTGTGCTTCTATCAGGGAGGCTGTGGGTTCGTACGCGGAGAACCAGCGCATCACTGCGGTCCGGCGGGTCTACCAGAGAGGCTGCGTGAACCCCATGATCAACATCGAGCAGCTCTGGAGGGATTACAGCAAATACGAGGAGGCGAGCGATCCTCCCAAGCCTTCTGCGGTCTTCATCTTGTGTGTTGTTGTCCCCGTCTGGGGTTGACACCGGCTCCTCTGATTCCACATGCAGGGAATCAACGTGCACTTGGCCAAAAAGATGATCGAGGACCGGAGTCGAGACTACATGAACGCCAGAAGAGTGGCGAAGGTGAGACGCGTGTCAAAAATCACGCAGGCCTGTTATTGGTCCTTTGTTAAAAGTCGTCATCAGCATCGTCCGCACGTGTAAAGGTCGCCCTGGTTGTTGTGTGGCTTCTGCGATCCAGGAATACGAGACGGTGATGAAGGGCCTTGACAGGAACGCGCCCTCGGTGCCGCCGCAGAACTTGCCTCAAGAAGCCCAGCAGGTGGAAATGTGGAAGAAATACATCCAGTGGGAAAAGAGCAACCCGCTGCGCACAGAAGACCAAACCCTCATCACAAAGAGAGGTGCGCCGTTTGCTGCGAGGCGTATGTAAAGTAGCCACTAGAGGGCGCCGGCGCTTCTCTCTACTAGTGGCTCAGAGGCATTGATTGTACTTTCACGCCGATTGAATGTGAAGGCGTGAAGGCAATCAGTTTAAGAACGCTTGTGATGTGCATCGCTGGAACTTTTAACTCTCTGACTTCATTCAGCTTCCTCCCCGTCGGTCGGACGACCCCGTTATGTCTTTTCTTTCGTACGAGTTTATCGGCACCTGCCCGACACAAACGCCTTTTTGCTGTGTGATTTTCACAAGGTGCTTTAATCCTCTGCCCCCACGTGGGTTTATTGAGGGATGCATAAGGCAACCGTCCCGCACGAGGACCCCTGGGTTCAGCCTTCACCGGACTGTAGTCATTTGCTGCTGGGCTCTGTTTTGCAGTGATGTTTGCCTACGAGCAGTGCCTGCTGGTGCTGGGCCACCATCCTGACATATGGTACGAGGCGGCGCAGTACCTGGAGCAGTCCAGCAAACTGCTGGCGGAGAAAGGGGTACGAGATAAACGGGAACGTCTTCCAGGCCTCCGCTGAGAGCTCGTCCTCTCATTCATTCACTGCCTGTTCACGCAGGACATGAACAATTCTAAGCTGTTTAGCGACGAGGCCGCTAACATCTACGAACGCGCCATCGGGACTCTGCTGAAGAAGAACATGCTTCTGTACTTTTCCTTTGCCGATTATGAAGAGGTGAGCGCCCGTTTTACGCGCAGTTCCTCGTCGAGAGTCCTCGACCTGAAACCCCTGAAACCTGCTTTCCTCGCAGAGCCGCATGAAGTACGAGAAAGTCCACGGCATCTATAATAAGCTTCTGGCCATCGAGGACATCGACCCCACGCTGGTCTACATTCAGTACATGAAGTTCGCCAGGAGGGCGGAGGGGATCAAATCCGGGCGGACCATCTTCAAAAAGGCCCGAGAAGATCTACGCACGCGTCACCACGTCTACGTGACGGCGGCGCTGATGGAGTACTACTGCAGCAAGGTGGGAACACGCCAGCTTGATTCAAATGCAAACAGAAATAATCAGCCGCGTGAAGCTGTTCATGTCAAATTCTTCTGCAGGACAAATCGGTGGCCTTTAAGATTTTTGAGCTCGGTTTGAAGAAGTACGGGGACATCCCAGAGTACATCCTGGCGTACATCGATTACCTCTCGCACCTTAACGGTAGGCTATGACTAAAGAACGTTTCCTCCTATCACTGTCATCATAATGGAAGATGTAACCGTGTTTTGTTTTGTCCTGCCGTGTCTCTCCAGAGGACAACAACACCAGGGTTCTGTTTGAACGCGTCCTCACCTCGGGAAGTCTATCGCCAGACAAGTCAGGGTAATGTTAAGTATTCTTTGATGGCCGCTGCACGGACAATATTAAAGTAACGAATCAATGCCTAAGGCGATATCTGTTCATTTTCTTTCCTCCTTTTATGCTACAGCGAGGTCTGGGCTCGATTCCTGGCTTTTGAGAGTAACATCGGAGACCTGGCCAGTATCCTGAAGGTGGAGCGCAGGAGGTTCTCTGCCTTCAAGGACGAGTACGAGGGCAAAGAAACGGCCCTGCTCGTCGACAGATACAAGTTCATGGACCTGTATCCCTGCTCCGGCAGCGAACTCAAGGCGCTCGGGTACAAGGTGCGTGCCTTCGCCTCCCGCGGTCGCTTCCTGCCGACGGCGTCAGACTTCGCTGAAGCCGTTTCTACTTTGTTTGCTCCAGGATGTTTCTCGAGTGAAGCTGGCGTCGCTGCTCCCAGAGACGGTGGTGGTGCCGTGCGCCCCCTCACTAAAAGACGACGCTGACCGTAAACCCGAATACCCCAAGCCGGACATCAGTCAGATGATCCCCTTCCAGCCGCGTCACCTCGCCCGTATGTCGGCGCCGTCGTCAAAATGTGTTGCGCCGCACAAATCCCAGCTCATCCGTCTCTAACGCCGTTCTTTTGTGTGCGTCCTCCGCCCACAGCTCCAGGCTTACACCCAGTCCCTGGTGGAGTTTTCCCAGCCCCCCCAGCTGCTGTTGTCCTGATGAAGCTGCTCCCTCCGCCTACTTGCTTCACTGTGAGTATCTCCAGCTCAAATCCTCTCGGGTGCTAATGAAAAAGAAAGTCATTGAAAAAGTCTGCGGCTGTTTCTCATTGCAGGGTCCCTTTGTTCAAGTGGACGAGCTCATGGAAACGTTCAGGAGATGCACGCTTCCTGACAGTAAGTCGCCTTGATTTTTAGCCACGCTAACGGCGTAGCTCTGGTGATCAAATGAACACTTTTTTTTAAATGAGCAGGTTTTGTTATTTTTATTTTAAATGACATTCTACCCCCCCTTTCACATTTTAATCTTGTATTTCCTATTTCCACAGCTGTTGACGCTGCTGTAGAATTGATCACTGGTAGACAGCCAGACGCAGCGGGGGAAGGCAATGGTTCCATGGAGAACCACGCCGTTAGCAAATCACTAAAGAGGCCTAACGCCGACTCGGACGAGGAGGACGACAAAGGAGCCATGGCTCCGCCCATACATGACATATACCGCGCACGCCAACAGAAGAGGATTCGATAAGCGAGCACCGAACCCTTTGAGAATGTAAACCCAAAAGGTGACGTCTGGAGTTTAGTGTGCCCGTCCACATGTCTGGGTGCGTCTGACAGAGCGTCCGCCCGTTGAGCCCCGTGCAGAAGACGGGCGTACCGGCCACCCTCACACAGGCACACACGCCGTTTGCTCATCTGCGTGTTCTTGTGACTTTCTGTTGACTTTTTTTTTTTTTTTTAAGACTGAAAAAGTATACTGTACAAAGTTTTTAACTCACCAATTGTTCTTTGCCATACAGTTCAGTTTTGGCCTTGTGATGTTCCAGTGATGGAGGTCTTTTTAGATAAGTGGAGGACACTGTTCCTTTCAATAAAAATGGGAAATAAGTCGACTGGATTTGCGTTTTTATTTTATTTAATTTTCTTTCTCTGACCATGACCACCAGGGGGCGATACTTGACATGCTGTAGCTGTTTCTTTCAGATTTAATCTATGCAAAGGTGAGATTAATTTTTAATGAATAGTTTCTTTGCTTCTTCACTCATAAAACCTTTTCAATATTAGCCGACTGCTTATTTTCATGTCACTGGCACCAAAACGCATCACAAAATGATATAATCATATCTTTCTAGCATCAAAGATGTGTCTGATCAAGTCCACTCATATTTGGATAGATAAACTGCATGTCACTCTGGAGAATAAAAGATATAAATATAGCAAATCTTAAAATACTAAAAGAATGATACAAAAAAAATAAACACACTTTTTTAAAAAAAATTTTTTTACAGTGTGCTAAAAACAAGTTTGTTCATTAACTGGGAATCTCTGGATCTTAAAAATCAATCTTGGCTTTCACAATTATTCCACCCTATTAAAAGGAAGTTTCTGGCCTGGTGGGGGGGTCAAAGGTAATGCAAAAGTGTCTCCCAACTGAATAAAAATTGCCTGTTGTGGAAGTTCTTCACACACCGGATGTCATTTGTTCTCATG
The DNA here is from genome assembly GCF_040956055.1 of Brachionichthys hirsutus. Taxonomy (NCBI): domain Eukaryota; kingdom Metazoa; phylum Chordata; class Actinopteri; order Lophiiformes; family Brachionichthyidae; genus Brachionichthys; species Brachionichthys hirsutus. The sequence continues at coordinate 5,346,968 of NC_090897.1, forward strand.
CAAATTACACTCTTGTTGTGTCTACACTGGAAACGGAAAATGTATCTCTGAATGCACCACAGTTTTATTTAGTATTCAAGCAAGATGTGTTTTCCTGAAACTGAGTCTGGGAATGCTTTTTTTTTTCTCTCCACCTGGATTTTATTTCCTCAGGTGATTCAAAGCAGCACAGAAATTCATTTTAATCAACCACGACGCCACCACTAAAAACATCTGCTTTGCTGATTTGTCGCAACAGACGCAGAAAGAACTCAGAGGGCTTATTGGGGGCGAATGCCTCTGCCTGTTTGCTACAGCACATCAGCGTTGCACGTTTCCAGTTTCAAATTTCTGTTCCCCCCCAACACATCTGTAGACTGTGCATCGCATTGTATATGACAGACAGCACGAATAGGCTGAGACATTTTTTAAATGGCTAACACTGTTCCCATTGAGAAGCGACTTGCACATTTACTGGCTGCAGATGCAGATCACCAAAATGTGCTGCAAAAAAAGAAAAATCACACGAATATTAACGGATTAATAGAATGCAAATGCCTTCTTTGTGTGAGGGGAAACCTTTTGGATGAGTTGAAACAATCTTTGAAATAAATAAAAAGAGGTCGATTTATCTTCATTACAACCCCCCCCCCCCCCCCCCCTCAGGCTGAAGAACAGATGGTCCTTGTTGTCACGCTTCAAAAGTAACAGTCATGTATAATTTACAAGAGCTTTTCATGTTAGCGTCCCGCACCAAAGAAAAACATGAGAAATCGCCGTTGGGTCCATAAATATTGCAGCTTGTTAATTCACATTATTGTTCAGTAGTCTCTCTTATTTGCATAAAAGCAAGCGCTATACAGCGCATCATCGACATCATTTCTTTTTTTTTTACATTTGATACATTAGGCGTTAAAAAGTATAAATATCACTGGAGCAACACGTTGATACTGGACAGTCTATTCCCAAAGTACTGGACAAAGATCTCCGGATGGCCTTTATAAAACTGTCCGAGCAGCCTTTTCTTTTCTTTGGCAGACAGTTTCGGGTTGTCCTGGATCGTCCGGAGTAAAGACCAGAGTTCCTCTTTAGTGGTTTTCTGTGCATCGTCTTCGTAAGCCTTGGCGCTCACTCTCGTACAGTACGTTGATCCTGCAGTGAGGAGGGCGAAGAGTTAAAAGGGGATTTCTGCTCAAACGTACTGCACAAGACGAAAAGAGGACAATCTGCCAACCTGTGATCGAGTTCGGATCCTCCCCCTTCACGATATTCATTATTCTTTCACTGACCATCTTGTGTAACGAAACGGGAATCTGGTGAAAAAGAAAACAAAATCAATGATGCATTTATGCATATAATCAAAAGTTAACATCAATACAATCCTAATAAACATTGTTATCGCATTTATGTCATTCCTTGCCATCTGATCCAATCCAGTCAGTCACGTTTGGTTAGATAAATATGCAAAGTCTGGGTTGTAAGCCTGCTTCTAAACAGCCTGCACCATGACTAACAGGCCTTGCAGAGATGATCTAGTGACCGGACACACGGGGGGACCTTCATAAATACTCACTTTAAACAGATCGCAGTGATTGTCCATCATGAACAGAACCATCAAGTCCACCTTCCCTTTGGAGAGTCTTCTGCTGTAGACGATGGCGTTGGAGAAAGACCTTTTCACCGCCATTCTGTTCTCAATCTGACAGAGCACGTTCTCAGGTTAAACGCAGAGCTGCGCATGCGCATGCGCAGACCCTCGCAGGACGCATGCGTAGACCTCTTACCTCGTTGTGCAGCTTGACCTCCCGTGGTCCGGCTGCAGTCGCCATGAACCTCAGGAGCCTCCGTAGTTCCTCCCTGCTGCGCGAGTCCTGCAGCTTCAAACTCAGCTGCAGAGACTCCAGCGCCTGCTCTCGCTTGCCGTTCACTGATAATAGACCACAGAAAAAAAATGCACCAATCAAAGCACCGACTGAAGGTGGGCAGTGATGAAATGAATGCGCCGAGACAGAGAGAGAGAAAGAGAGAGAGAGAGATGGCTCCGCGTCTCACCGAGCAGCTCCGAGATACCGGAGTGGACGTCAAAAACGTGGTTGCCGAGCAGCGGCGGCGGCGGCGGCGTGTGTCCGTAATGCCGAGCGAGGATGTCGTAGAGGACTTTCTTCGTCTGGAGCGGGTCGCCGGCGCATCTGGACAAACCCCGACTGACCTCCACCACCAGTCCGTCCGGGAGAAACTCCAGACAGTCGACAGCCCCCGACGTCCACTCATCGGCCCTGAGGGGAACGAGGCAAGGGTTCAAATACAGCCCACTGGTTGGCCGAAGGGAAACAATGACAGAAAAACATGGCGCCGGTACTCGCCGAAAGCTTCATCGTGACTCACTGCGCTTCACTGAAGGCCTTGAGCACCTCGCGGTCCAGGTAGCGCGACGTATACAACAGGTCCGGGTCGCTGTCCATGCCACGCAGGGGGGGCGGTCTCGACGCGTCTCTACCTTCCAATAGGTTCTCCAGCAGGGGGAGCTCTATCAGCTGCAGCAGTCTGAATATGGCCTGCTGGTTCCACACCTCATCCACAACTGTAAAAACACAGGCGTCCCAAGCCGTGAGGAAGAGGAGGAGCCCAGATTTACGGGCACGAGGTGCGACAGACCACCCGTACGCCTGTCTGACATCATTCTCCAGAAAGCGACTCACGCTCTTGCGAAAGGCCGAGGTTGATCATCTGAGGGGTGATGGAGGAGCTTAGGTTGAAGTCTCCCAGCACTTCCTCCAGTGATTTGTCCGAGGGGTGGGCAGCGTGGCTCGGCGCCGCTCGCCTGGAGAGTCACAGAATAACAGCGACACGTGTAAAAGGTCCCGTCGGGCTGCACCTCGGAGCAACGTCTGCGATTCATTTTGCAATTTGGTGCTTCTGTGAGGGTTTTAGTTTAGTCTCCAATTTATTTTAAAAGTCACGAGGACTTGTGACACATCTCTACGTTAGCTTGTAAAACTGTCTCAGGGATGGAACACGGGGAACGGGAGAACGCTCCTGCGCTCCCGGCTTTCTCCTGAGTGCTGAACTCAAAGTCACCATTTCCTCCTTCATTTCCTTAATTCCTACACTTTGGCGACAGAGTTTGCTCATTTCGACTCAAACAGAAATTCCCGGCATTCCACCATATCTATTCCCTTGAAGACTTGGCTTGGCACACAAATCTTTCATCTCTCAGTGGGAACACCGGAGCTGCTCCGAGGCTCTACCAGGGATTATATCTGCTGGAAGGAGAACAAAGCAAAAAATAACGAAAGGCGATCTGAGGGTACCTTTCCCGCGATGGGCCGTAGCTGTTCTTGCTCCTGTTGATGCTCGGCGAGTCGTAGCCGCTCTCGATGGTGCTGGTGGAGTGAGCGTTAGCGTTGGCCAGCGGTGGAGAGGAGCCGGTCGTTGGGCTCAGGAACCTGTACAGGCTGCAGCCGCTGTCCTCGAATACGGCCGCTTTCTTTTCCTTCCCGAAACATTTGACGCCCACCGGCTCAAAGACCCTGGACTCCATCAGGGCCTGGCAGAGGCGGGCGGCCTTGTGGCGGGGCATTGCCTCGTTGCCGTAGAAATGATTTAGGGCGAGGTGCGCCAGCACCACGTCCACGGCCTCCGAGCCCAGGAAGCAGTCGTGGTAGGACTTCAGGTTGTGGCGCCGGCGCTTCACCTCCACGTTAGCGTGGAGGTTGGAGATGATGCTGCTCCAGATGTAGGTCGCCCGGAACGGCTTCCCAGCCATGCTTTGTTCTGGGGGGGGGGGGGGGGGGGTAGGGAGATGCTGTTACACAATTACAAACTATCTTTGAAAATAATTAAACCTCCACACGAGGCTCTTGGGCATCGTGATGACAACGACTACACAACTTTCAGCACGTGAACAATGTTCTCACCTCTTTTGTGATGTTCTGGTTACACAACTACGTTCTGGGTG